>NC_056734.1:724177827-724187827 GCF_019279795.1 Protopterus annectens | reverse complement strand
ACACCCACCGCATCCTCCATTTGCCATAGTTAGATGTGGCTGCTGCTGTACTGGACATTACATGTACCTTGTTACACTTTTCTCCCTAAGGGCTACCTGGGGCTTGCAGTACCAGCACAACACTGTTGTACAAATGGGTTGATAGGCATGGGATACCCTCTGAGTTCTGGCAAGTGTGTGTATGTGTGCATTGTGTATATTTGTAGGATACAGCATTCTGAGGCCACATTCACCTAATACAATATGCCTTGCCACCCCATATTAGGGATAGTGATGTTGCTGACCATAGGAGAGCCATGACAATGCACCACCCTACTATCCCTGTGGCATGTGCATTAGATGCATATCCCTGTATTAGCACATTTGCGATAGGCAAGGGGTTGTATTGCAGTCCTGGTCAATGTGTGATGGTGGGTATGTCAGAGTATTATCATGGGTTTCAGTGGGTACAATATCCACTGTGGGGTGTGGGTGCTGGGTATACTGTCTTTACACCATGGTACCCCCCAGTACATGTCCCATGTTCCACTGTATGGGGACCACTGTCACCATCAACCATACAGGTAACTGATAACACTATCCAGCCCAGTTATGCATGTGCTGTGTGCAACCTATTTGTAACAGAATGGACACACAGACAAAGTAGTTAGCACTGATATGCCCAGGTCTCTCAGATGTGTGTATGACTGTTATGTGTTTGCCAATGTGTATATGACAGTATGTCACACTATGTATTGTTCATAAACAACCAGTACATCCCCCATTGCCATACTGTACAGGGCCTGGTAACTTTCTTCACTTAACATGTAACCTGGAACACACCTCATCCTAAAAGCTGTGTGGTGTGTGCAATTAAGGCCACACACATCAGTAGCACTACATACCTAGGTAGGGGTTCTAGTCCCAGTGTTGCCAAGTAAGAGTGTGTGTGTATGTGAACGGATCTACTTCTGTTTGCAGAATATGCATGTCTCAGGAGGTCATCTGTCTGAGAATTGCCTGGCAAATGCTAACATTTCACAGATATCATCCTGTGTGGAAATTCATTCCATCACAACTAGTAGTAGATGTGTAAATGCCCTCTTCCCCATGGTATGTTGGCATATATAGCTGGGTATGGATCTTATGAACACATCCACCATCATTGCAGTTACTGTTGAGTGTATCCCCCCACTTAGCTGGATGCAATACTGCACAGTTCATGTTACTAGGTTAAGTAGTTGTCAGTCACACTATCTGCAGTTCTACAACACCTCACACCCTCCAAAGGGTAGGGCTGTCCCACCCACACCAGCACACCTATGTTTATTGAGTTGAGGATTGCACTACATTTACAATGGGGAAGGGGACATATACCCTGCCAATACCATCATCAATGACATTAAACTAGCAGACTGCTTATTTCCCAATGTGTTGTTGTTCCTGTTCTGTCTTGGTGGATCTACATAGTCTAAAATGGATTCCTTGCACAAGTACATACATCCATGTTTACAGTATTCTCTGTGTATTGCATCAACACCAAAGCATCTGTGCATGTTATACACAAACAGGTGGTGTATACCACCGAGTACATTTACCATTGTCCACTGTAGAAGAGCTACTCACATCAGCCACCATGCACTCACCTGTATACACCTCCAGACCTATCAGCCATGTGGCACATGCAGTAACTGTTATACAGACCTGTGACATGTGTTCAGTTGTACCCAGGATATGGCACAGTCAATGTGTCACCACAGTCCAATACCCCTTGTAGGAAACAACAGCAGACCAACATCCTGTTGACACAATGACATCTGCAACACAAACGGAATACATTATGGCGACCACAATCACTCAGTGTTAATAACAGCTATAATACATCATGGCTGGACAGCTATACTTCCTGATATGTAAGCATTAAACTTTAGTGCTGACAACATGTTGCACAGCATTACATTAGTACATCATAGTACAGTCACCCTGTGCATCATAACCATACTAGCCTGTCCTTGCATCAATGTTATGGATGACAGGGATGTGGCACAGGTATTATCATATGCACAGGCTGTGTTGTTGTTTGCCAGAGACCTAGGCTGAGCCATACATTTGACATCATGTGTGTGTGTGTGTGTGTGTGTGTGTGTGTGTGTGTGTGTGGGTGGGGGGGGATTTAATTATTAATTGGGCTGTTGTGATGTGGTGTGTGTAAGTATGGGGTTGCCCTAGCCATGTTGGTGATGTGTGTGTATGTATGCACATACTTCTGCCATGTGGCTGCCCTATACAGGGGTTTGTTGGACAGCTGCAGACTGTACTTGGCAAGGTGTGCAGTTCACCGTCTCCGGCCATGGACATGGGAACTGTGACTGCCAGGGGTTCCACGGGCACCACCAGGTACATACCACAATATGGTCTCTTCCCTGATGATGACATATGTCCACTGGTTCCAGGTCCCTCTTGGGACTGGTCAGGGCCATGTGCACGTGGCCTGTTGTGTTGTGGTGTGGACAGCACCTCCCCTGCAGTGCTGGGGCTTGTACTGCCACTACGGGAGCGGCTCTGACTTCTGGTATGTCCACGTCGACGTCCAGCTGTTGGTGTTGATGGCCTACGTCCATGTGGTCATCCACTACTCCCACCATATGCTCAAGCACAGACATTCCACGGTCGAGGATTCCCACCATCTCACCCAACCATCTATCCATGACCTCTGCAAAATAACGGTGGGCACCTGCAACATCATGGATGTTGTCAGCAGCTGAATGAGTAGCCCTCTGCAGCCTCAGACCCTGTTTGATATACCATTGCATACATGCCTGCGCCTCCATTACAGTCTGAAACATGCATCTGGTGGCACCAGATATGGCATGTCTGCCAGGGGCATGATGAACAGCAGCCCTCCTACGAGCACCCCTGTACATCTGCCTGCCTGGTACCCTGCTGGACATCTGACTATGGCTGTTGTGTACAGACATAGGTGCCATAGATACCCCACTGTCCTGTCCCATGCCACCTCCCACCAACTGTGCCTCAGATATGGCCAGTGGTGATGGGATATGTATAGGCAATGTGACTGTGTGCGGGGATGGGGTGGATAACAGTGGGATGCCAAACGATGGCACAGCTTCAGCCCCTGAGAACACCACCTGTGCCTCAACACACCTATCATCATTATCAGTGTGTATATGGGCACCAGCAACAGTTTGCCTGCAGGATGGACCCTGACCCACCTCGCCACCTGTGAGAGGAAACCAAGAAACACACTTTAAGGCCTGTACGTCATTGCTTAATGGTACAAACACACACACACACACACACACACACACACACACACACACACACACACTTACAGGTGAGGTTGCACAAAGATATTGCACACAGACCTCTCATTACCCATCTGTCAACATGCATGACATATGGCACTCAACAGCATGCAGTGCAGCTATATTCAATCCCTGTTACCAACATTATACACCTCTGTGATGCATGGATTGTGTTAGTAGGTGATGCCCCTTCCCCTAGCACACACTGCACCCATGTACACCATATTGCTGTGCACCTGTTCAGCACCCTGGCATGTACTGTGCACCATGCCTCACAGGTGTACACACCATTGCTGAATGTGTATATGTGTGTCAGTTATGTTTGCTCTGCTGCTCACAACCCCTATGTGTTTGTCTGGCACATACCTGGGATGATATGTGGACAGATGTCATTTGTGAATGCCTGACGTCTGATTTACAGATCTCATCAGCAGCAGTGCATTTATGGCCAATAAAATACAATTACACTGACAACCTTCAAATCTTATTGTGGCTATGGGGAATGTACACACCCTTATTGACATGGTAACCTCTTCCCTGATATGCCATGGGGCCACATTACTGCATATGTTAACATTACATGAACCTGAAATGTAACATATGACGTGTGCAATCAAATGCAGTATCAAACAAATGTGTTAGTTGTGCAGATGCTGACTGAGATGCATACAATTTGTGAGTGTATATGTGTGCACATCCTTATCATGATGGTTTGTTGCACCAACTGTTAAGTGTACTACAGCAGTCACTATTCTTGGAAGGGGTATACTAGCATGGGCCATCTGAATTTGCCAGTATTTGGTCACTCTGCCCTACAAATTTCCCCCAACTCTGCATGATTGCAAGGTCAACTCATGTACACAGCCCTTGGAGATCACACAATGCCGTCACTATTGCTGTGGAGTCAGGATTATGTCTGCCACAATTCATGACCTTGACTGTGTGCAGATACATCCATTCTTACTGAGCTTTGGATCACTGCTTCAGTTCACTGTTGTGTTTCAGGATGACACCCCCTCCTCATCCTCAGCCTTTTTGCAGATGCTTGATGACTATGGCCTACACATTTGTCATTTTGCAGTGTCCCAAATTCTGAACACCATGTGTACCGGCCTAGTCCCTGCTAATGAATGGCAAATATACAGGTGTACACTGGCACTAGCAAGGTACAGATGGTGGGCCTGAGGTGGGGTGAGGTGTTGGTTGTGCAGCACATGTGTCTTAATTGATACTGTCTGTAGGTTTCCAACTTAGTCTTGGTACTCCAGTACACATTGCAAAACATGCCTTAGGGGGACTTTTGATGTTATGCACACACTACCTGTAGAGAGCCATTGTTGATGTTTCCTGTGGAACAACTGTCCCATCTGATTACCCTAACCCATGGGCCACACTTATGCAGAGTCCAGGTGATTGCCGACACAGGTACTGCACAGTCAGTACTTGCTAGACATTCCTGCAACTCCCTCAGTGTTGTGGCATGTTACTAGGCAGCCTGCATGACCAGTTTGCAACATGTGTCATCATCTGTCTTGGATGGCCATCTGTTTATTTTCTACATTAATCCTGTCCCATACATCCTCGCCACATACATGACTGCCTGCACTGTTTGCCATGGTATATGCAATGGTGAGGTAAGGCTACATGTCCAACTCCGGGGTGATACCTGTTGAGTATGGGATCTATTCCATGGCTTGTAAGATATGTGCAAGCCACAGCTGCTTCTGTTGCAGGTAAGTGGGCACATTTGATGGGCAAATGTCTTTGACAGCAGACCATTTCTTGGTGTGAAATTGAGGACCTGTATTTGCTGGAAGGTCCATACTCATGAAAAGTGCATGCTGTCAGTACCTCAGTAGTGAGTATTTGGAGTGTTTGCACACATATACTTCCAGTGTTTGTTAAGGTATGTATTCCCCATATTTGCTGTCCTAACATAGGATTCCATAGTACACATTCATTGCTCATGTTAGGACCACATTACAAGTTGTAAGGGTTGTGGAATGCGGTATTGTGATATGCCATTGTGTAGATCTGTAACAGTTGCCATTGTAATAGTGGTATATACACTGTCGTAGCACTGTATAAGGGTGATGTTTCAGACATGTCCTTACTGTAGGCCATTTTTCCCACCATTATGTTCATCTCTGTGCACACATCTTGCAATGACAGGTTGTTAGTTATATTTCAGGACTCTTACATACCCTTCAGATCTGCCACCATGGTGACTACTGTGATGCAGTGCAGTTAACAGCAGCAATAAGTGAACATGTACACATGTATTATGGGTAGGTGTGTTAAATGTGTGCATGGAAAATACCATGGCCATAACATGGATGGTGTATTGGCAAACTTAAACAGACACCAGACTCACCAGCTACAGGCTGCTGCCCTGGAGGTATACCAGAGGGACCTGCATAGTTGTGTGAGAGATGTGATGTCAGTAGCCACACCTGTGGCATTGGTACAGGGTGGGAGCAGCATTACAGTACATCAACAGTACAAACCAACAATACTACAGATTATGCACATCTGTTTATTACTACAAAGCAGCAACAGACTATATATATTTTATCTCACATATACATGATTAAACTGTACAGATGCAGGTGGATATGCAACAGTGGTCTACTGATGTGCCCTATGGCCTTAGCTGTATGCTCCTCATCCATTGTGTTTGTAGCATCCACTTCCACAATGCTGTCTGCAGGATCTTGTGTTTGCGGGTGGGCAGGTGCTCCGAGGCTGGCGAGGAGCATCTCAGCATGTGTTAGGGGGGCTGGATGGCATGACCTCCCCCTGTGGCTAGCTGGTCCCTCCTAACTGCAGCAGCACACTGACAGGCATGGTGGAGTAAGTCAGTGCACCGATGTCAGACCTGTTCACAACTGTGGTTATGCAATTCAATATTGTTTACCCTGTGGACCAGATCGTTCTACAGGGTGGTCCTCTCCTGCAGATCATGGGCTTTGCATCCAAACAGGATGTGGTAGTGCTGCACCAGGTGTTGAAAGATCACCTCATTCTCCTGGGGGGTGTACATCGGCAATTGCTCCCATGACATGGTGCCTGAAAGACATAAAGAGGAAAAAAGGTCTGAGGACTTCATACTGCAAGGATATAATAGTTGCTAAAACACACCTCTGTCTCCACCCCACCATATCTGCAGCAATAATCTGATCATACAACTCAACAGGTATGTTTACAGCAAACCAACTGTTGGAACATATATCATATTGTACAACAATTTGTGCAATGTGTTTGTAGTCATGTTCCATGTTGAAACACTATCATTGGTGGCCTGTTATGAACAATGTCACCTGCATGCCATTGTAAGGGCCACTATGGTTCCATATATGCATGTGCTCTGTTTGCTATGTGACTGCTGCAAATCTGGTGTTTTGTGTTAATGGGGATATCTATGCATGCTGTTAGACATAATCCTGGCATGTGTGGACTATTACTACCCACATATGTTCTATAACTGTGACACAATAGCATGTTTAGGAAGACAGTTCCCAGCAGATCCACCTCTCCCACCTCATCTGGCCATGTTTGCAGGCTACATCACATCTGGGACCCACCCCAAGACCTCATCATCTGCTGGTCCAGCACTACCTTCAGGTGGAACCACCTCAGGGGATGGTGTTTGCCCCCCTGGGAGCACATACAGACAGAATCCTGTTACCCGAAGTCAAGTCCAGGGTCTGGTGCATAGGGAGCTCCACAGAGACTTGGGTGATGTGCTACACCACCTTGACACCCTCAGTACACAATCACAGGGTCCGCATGTTTCTCCTGCTCAGCCCCCAGCCCAGGCACCTTCAGGGCTGTGAAGGTGCAGCTGTGACTGCCCATGGGAGGGGACCGTGTTCCTATTGTTTCCATATGGGGGCTCATGGGCTTCCACATTCCAAACACCACTCCCCATTCAAGGTGTTTACCCACCACATGTGTCATATACTGCCCCTGTATGCTGTCTTGTCTGTCTTCCAACCCAACCTACCTCCCCAAATATACCTACTATCCTTCCCCAATATACCAATCCCAGTTTCACAAACAAGGGCAACGTGTTCCCAACATGGATTTGATACCAGACATAATGGTCCATTTTGCACCCACGTACTACTGTATATATATATATATATATATATATATATATATATATATTTATATGTGTGTGTGTGTGTGTGTGTGTGTGTGTGTGTGTGTGTGTGTGTTGTATAAGGGAGTCATTTATAATCTTGAAATACTGAAATGTGGAATTTCAGTATCTCGAGACTATAAACCTGAATGTTTAAAACAGCGAACATTCATAATCGCAAATTTGAATATCTTGAATTCGCGGTTATGGCCTTATGCTACATGATGTCCGGGATTGTGTGTTTATGGTGGACGATGCCATGTGTGGATCTAGGTATTTTGTCAGGTAAGTGAGTGTTTTGTAAGGGATTTGAGTGTGGGTTAGAGTGCGTTGTAGTGTGCTGATGTGTTTGATGTGTGTTTGAGAGGGACTGGAGAATGTGCGTGTGTGAATTTGCTTTAGTTTCCATGTTTGTGCGATCTCAGAGTTAGTATATATAAGTAGGGGGGGTGGGGGGCTTTTGCTCCTGCTTATGTGTGCATGAGTTGTGTATGTGTGCAGTTTTTGTTTGTTTATGTTGTGATGTGGGTGTTGTGGTGTATGTATGGTGTAGTGTATGTGGTTTGTGCTATGTTTTGAATTTTGCGATTTTGGGCTCGGGGTTTTGTAGTTTTGGTGTTTTGTGGATTCACTTTCATAGTTTTGAGATACTGAAATTTGATGTTTCAGTATTTCGAGATTATGAAGTGAATCCGTGTATAGATATGTGTGACATTCTCTCACACATATCATGCAGCACTGTCATTCAACAGTAGGGGAAATGTATATATATATATATATATATGAATATATATATATATATGTGTGTGTGTGTGTGTGTGTGTGTGTGTGTGTGTGTGTGTGTGTGTGTGTGTGTCTATATATCTGTAGACATATATATATATATATATATATATATATATATATATATATAGGGTGCATTCAAACATCAGGTCCACACTATCTAACTTTCCTTCCTCCAGAGCTGCACTGTTCTGCCTTGCTACAACACAGACAGGTGTCACATGTGGACACAGCTTAACATTAGGGGAGTATATATAGAAATAGATTGCAGGTAAGACTATTACACACCTATGGCATTTGTGCATGCTACATTACATGTTAACATGACTGTCCTGCAAGTGGCGGGGTCTGAAATTCATGTGTCTATCATAATGGCATTACTTCCACCACCAGCTATTTGCCACACTAATATACATGTCTTGAGGTACAGAACACACACTATGATGGCTTACATCTTGTCATTCAGTGCTGATCTGCACAGTTGACAGGTATGGCCCACTGCCCACAGGGACAAACATTATTGTCCATAGCAGTTGTTCAGCAGGACATCATTACAACAACAACTCCTGATGGCACATATAACTCTTTCCACATCTATCCCATTATTATAGACCAAATACTATACTACATTCACTTACATGCATATATGTTTCACATACCCGTTTTAGGATTATCCTCTCTTCTGAGTACACTTTTATGTATACCCTTAGTTATGTAGGGTTGTTTGTAGGTTTAGTTGGTTTAGATACTTTTTTCCTGTTTGTTTGCCTGTTTGTTTGCTTGTTTGTTTGTTTGTTTCTTTCTCTCTCTCTCTCTCTCTCTCCCCACTACAGGGATTAAGCTGCTTTGAATAGATTGCAGTGTGGATTTTGTAGGTGATGCACATGATCAGGTGATGGTCTCTGCACCAATCAGTGTTCACCACTTGCTATTTGCATGCAGCCAGCTGTGTAGTACTTCCAAATACCACTGTCATGGCAACCAACTACTATAAATTACTACATCATGTGAGCGTTGTCCCTTTACCTTTTTTGTATGGAAGACATCCTTCCTGTGTGTGGGCAGCAGTGTTACAGACAGCAGGTAGCAATAACTTTTACAACAGGACTTGAAAACAAAGGACAAGTACATATTTGTATAAGGTTCCAAACCTACGGACAGTATGAGTATGCATTGTATACCGCTAGTTTTACAGGGTTTGTGTGTACATACTAGTTTAGCATGGAATGCAGTCTGTCTGCATAGCTCTCAACTCCGAGCCTATCCACATGATGGCCAGAGGATTGACTGTTATGTTTTGTCTGTTCACCACACAGGTCTTGTCTCAGATATATCAGTGGCACTCTGTCTGTTGAGTGCTATCAGTACATGGCTACATCCATTTGTGTTTCTGACTTCATATTCCTGAATAAGGGTATGTTACAAACAATCCTGTAACACCAGCACATTTCACAGTGTATAACAATATTGCAAATATGGCCCTGTGTTCCAGCTTCTGTCCTCCACTTATATACCAGTCTTTGTCCATATGTCATGCAGTAAGAGGTTGTTAAGTAGTGGCCCATCATTATGTTGTGCTGCCATTCCTGCCATTATTTCAGTGATGTTGCGGACCCCCACACATATTGTGGGGTAGAGTTAATATATATGTGGGCTACATCTGGACAAAATGTGTGTGTCCTTGTACAGTCCAGAGGTCAGTGTATGTAACACTGTTATATGCCCTTGTAAGTCATTCTATGAGGGAGGGGTATGCACCATTTATAAC
>NC_056734.1:724142827-724175327 GCF_019279795.1 Protopterus annectens | reverse complement strand
GACAACAATAATATATTGTGAAGCCAATTACACCAGATTACATGCATCCGGTGGACACGTGTGCAAAATGGACAGCTATGTATGGGGCGAGATTTTTTTTGGGAACAGATTGCCCTTTTTTTTTCTTTTTTTTAAGGTGAGAGTGGGATGTTAGGGAAGGATAGTAGGTATATTTGGGGAGGTAGGTTGGGTAGAATGACAGACAAGACAGACAAGACAGCATACAGGGGTGGTATATGACACATGTGGGGGGTAAACACCTTGGATGGGGAGGGGTGTTTGGAAGTAGGAAGCCCACGAGCTCCCAAATGGAAACAGTGGGACTGAGGTCCCCACCCATGGGCAGTCACCACTGCACCTTCATGTCCCTGAATGTGGCTGTGCTGGGGGCTGGGTAGTGGGGCAGGCTGACCCTCTAAATGTGCCATGCAGCCCTCATGCTGGTGTGGCAGATCTCCAAACTCCCTGTGGAGCTCGCTACACTCCAGACCCCAGACAGTTTCCTGGGTGACAGTTTCCTGTCCGTGCCCACTCCAGGGGGGTAAAGCCCCATTCCCCTGAGGTGGTTCCACCTGAAGGTGTTGCAGGACCAGCAGATGAGGAGGTCCCGGGGTGAGCCCCAGACATGCTTGTGCCCGGTGCCATGACCAGATGAGGTGAGGTGGGTCCACTGGGACAGGCCTTCCAAAACATGCTATGGTGTTGCAATTTTAAAACATATGTGGGTTAGTAATAGTCAACACATTCCAGGATTAGGTATAACAGCATGCACAGATATTCCCATTAACCAAAAACACCAGATATGGAACAGTTGCGTAGCAAACAGAACACATGCATATATGGAACCACAGTGGCCATTACAAGAGCATGCTGGTTACATTGATGGCAACATGCCACCAATGTAGGAGTATTTCAACATGGCACATGCATAGAAACACATTTCAATATTTATGAAACAATAGGACATATGTCCCAACAAAAGATTTAATTGTACACATACCCACTGAGTTGTGTATTTAGATTATTGTTGCCGAAATAGTGGGGGGGAGGGAGAAATGTCAGTTAACAACTTGTATATCCCTGTAGTTCTCACAACTTTCTTAGTCACTGCGATAATCTGTACCTTACAGGTATTATTACACTACCATATGGCCTTAGTTTAGACAGTGGTATGTTTGTAGACAAGTATATATGTGAACTGTGTTTTACTTGCAGTATACACCTCTTACCTGGTATACCTGTGGAGGTATTGTTTGTTAACACTACCTGACTGTTTCTACGCATATTCCCAGATTCCAGGTTGATGTTATGCACATACCTCTCAATCTCTTATTGCACACACTCTGGTCAAGCCTTGACAACATGCAGGTGGAACTGGGACATATTTTGACAATTGCCCTCATAAAGCTTTGGTGAGTTGCTACAATGACAGGTTTGTTTTCATATACATTTTCTGAATATTTACAGGTCTGACAATCACTTACATGTCATTAAAAGCTGCTTAAATTTCAGAGCTCATCGCACTCGGTTGCTGGGTCAGCCCAGGTTGGAAGGTTTGGAGACAAAGCCAGAGAGGCATGATTACGTTGGTTTGGACATGTGCTGAGGAGGGATGCTGAGTATATTGGGAAAAAGATGCTAAGGATGAAGCTACCAGGTAACAGGAAAAGAGGAAGTCCTAAGATAAGGTTTATGGATGTGGTGAGAGAGGACATGCAGGTGGTTAGTGTGACAGAGCAAGATGCAGAGGACAGGAAGAAATGGAAACAGGCGATCTGCTCTGGCGACCCCTAATGGGAACAGCCAAAAGAAGATGATGATGATGATGATCACACTCAGTTGCCAGGGGGACAGGGTAACAGGCAGCAGATATGGGCCAATTATATGGACATTCTGAACAAATATGTACAGTTGAGGGGTATCATTATGCATACAGCTTACTACCTCTTCCAGGATTTGAACCATGGCTGTGTCTGCTAAAAATAAACCAGTGCACATCACAGTTGAGTGTGCTTTTTAGATATTGTTGTGTAGATCTTCACTGTTTTCTTTCTATAAGTCTCCTGTAGTTTTACAGTCTGACCTTGTAATTACAACAGTCTTATACAGGGATTCCTAGACATTTTTATTATGTAGCACAGTGTGGGTGACAGTGATGACTAATACATTATTATTCAGAGAAACTGCAACACTAACAATGCCATACAATACCAAACTAAACAGTACCAGTCCAGGATTTCAATCTTTATTTCCAGGCACAGTTTTCTTTTCTGACAGACCTGTGGAGGAAATGTTTAACACTACCTGAATGTTGCCACACATATCACCACATTCCACGTTATTATTATGCACATACATCTCACTCTGTTACTGCACACACTCTGGTCATAACTTCACAACATGGGGATAGAGATGGGACATAATTTGCATATTACTCTCATAACATTTTGGTGAGTTGCTAGAGTGACAGGTTTGTTCTTAGAGATATTTTTCTGATGGTTATGATGTCTGACAATCAGTTGTATGTCATTATTTGCTGCCTAAACCTCTGGGATACTCCCACTGATTTGCCAGGGGAGAGGGTGACAGGCTGAAAATTTAAGCCAATTATCTGAACTTTCTGAAAAAGTCTGTACAGTTGAGGGGTATGATTATGCATCCAGCTTACTACCACTCCCAAGATTCAAACCATGGCTGTGTGTGCTAAAATACAACATTTTACGTTACAATAGAGTGTGCTATGTGGATTTTGTTGCGTATCTTTTCACTGTTTTCTGTCTCAGTCTCCCTCAGTAGTACAATATGACCTTGTGATTACAACAGTCATATACAGACATTCCTACTCGTTTTATTTATGTAGCACAGTGTGGGTAATAGTGCTGTACTATTAGGAGAATGCAACACTACATTACCATATGATACCAGAGTAAACACAAGCAGTCCAGGAGTTAGAACATTATTGCCAGGCTGTTACCATTTTATTTACATGTAACCTATATGAGACTCTTCCTGTCATATTTTCTGGTTTATTCAGTACATCCCATACACAATACAGGTTTTATACTGGCAATTAACTTTCTACTACTTTTAGATTTATTTCTTATGACAGTACATGCAAAATTATTACTAACCTACCTTGCGACACAGCCTTTGCAGCCTACATGCATGGGCTTCCTGATTCACAGCCCGCTCCGCTGCAGCTGTCAGAGACATGGAGGAATATATAGCAATACCTATCTGCAATATATATGAGCTGGCAGTTGTTAAACGGGTAGTAGAATGAGTACTTACACACTGCTGGGACATCACCCTGCCTAGCTTTTTGGATCCACTGATCCAAGAGATCCCTCTTCCTCTGTTTCAGGTCGGCATAGTGATGCCTGACCTGCTCACCAGTTCAAGGGATGCCAGTGGCACTGGTGAGATCACAGGTGAGATGGTCCCAGGCTTCTGATTTATATTGTGAACCCTGGTACTGGCCCTGCAGCAGTCTCTCTTCATGGTCTTATACCAGGAGTCCTGCCATGACCTTAGACTCCTGGATGCCCCAACATTGCACCCAGAAGTGTGATCCTTCCCCAAAACTGGCCATTGTGCTACAAGAGGAAGCTGCAACCAGTTATGAGATGTATTCCTGTCTGTTGGGTTTAAATAGGGCCGATTTCCCTCACTTTGCCATGATCGGATGGTTTTAAAAATGCTAAGCTATGAGTAAACCTGCTTACCTAAGGTTGGCATTGTTTAAAGGGGCATACCAATGGTGAAATCTATTTAACTGGGCTAGGCATTGCTTACACCTGGTAAGCAGAGGTGTGCAATGCTTAGCGTTGCTTATTTTTAATTTTGCACACTATTTGCTGTTTGGCATTGATTTATCATTCATTACATGTTATAAATTTGTTTAGTATCCGTAATTCATGTGTAAGTACATTGTATGGGGTACTTGTGTTTATTGGGGGATTTCACCACTTTATTACAATGGCACCTCACATCTGGACTTAATGCAGTACTCCAGTTGATAAATATATGTTATTTAGTAGGTTATTCAACAAAAAAATTGTTTATAAATTCCTTTCACGTGTAAAATGTGATTTTGCTGTAGTGAGAATCTGTTTTAGTATACCTCAGTTTTATGTACAGCTGATATGGCATAGTGGTAAATAACTGTGGCTATGGTGTGCAGGGTCCTGGGATTGAGACTTGCAAAGACTGATTATTTTGTTGCTGGGCAGAACAAGGGCTGTTGAATACAGAGTGACTAAGGCATTTTTAAGCAGTTGTAGGTGGGTTTGCGCAGGTTTGTGTGATAGCAAGCAATGCTAATTACCAGGTAAATATGCTTACAGAGAGTTAGCCTCAAAATTGCTTATTCTGTGTAGGCATTGCTTACCTCCATGCAAACAGCCTTAAACCCACTTAGTACTCCTTAAAAGTGCTTACTCCAGCTTACCCACGTGCTAAGTTATTTAAAAGACAAGAAAAAGGTGTGACAGGAAAGAGGTGGGCAATGCTTAGTGTTGCATATTTTTAATTTTACACACTATTTGCTGTATGGCATTGATTTATCATTCATTACATATCATAAATTTGTTTAACATCCCTGATTCATGTGTAAGTATACTGTATGGGGCTCTTGTGTTTATCAGGGGATTTCACCACTTTATTACAATGATACCTCACATCTGGACTTAATGCAGTACTCCAGTTCACAAATATGTGTTATTTAGCAGGCTATACACACAATAATTGTTTATGACTTGCTTTCACATGTAAAATGGAATTTGCTATAGTGAGGATCGAACCGGGAATGTTTGCTCACAAAGCATACGCTCTAACCACTACACTATAGCTGTAGTGCTTTTATTGAATGAATCTTGCTATTTAACGTCTTGTGCAGTTTAAGCTGGACTATGAGTTGCTTAGCAATGGGCACACCCATGCAGCTACGGTTAAACTTTATCACTTTTATAAAAAAATATATTGTCGTGTTCTTTTAAATATACCCTTCACAAATATCCCTGCTACTGCTACACCTGTTATTTTGTTAGCTTTCTGCTTCACAGTGGGCATACCTCTCAACCTCTTGGAGTGCAAACTCTGGACAAACCCTGAAATGATGGGGGAATAAAAGGAGGGACGGATTTAACATATTGCTGTGGATTTCTGTGTGCAGCTGTACATTTTACAGCTATCCTGACATGTTTGGGGTGCTATGAGCATTCTCACTCATTTTAATTGCCGAACAGCAATTCTTGAGTGCAGGGGCATGTATATTGTGAGAGCTCTGATCTCAGACACACCCCCTGCACTCATCCATGGCTCCCTGTTAGTTTAGAAGCACAGGCAGCGCACTTTCATAAATATGCATGGCACGCTGTCATGCTGTACTTAAACAGTCGTTTCCATGCAGGAATGACTTATTCCTGCATGGAAGATTAGTGAATCCTGGGGTGTCTATACTTTGTGGGAACCTTTATGAATCCCTCTTGATATTTAAGGCTGCAAGAAAATCAGTAGGGAAACTAAAATTAAGAGAAATAAGGTAGGAGTTATGCTTGTGTTGTATATTCACTCAGGTAGGTTTACACTTTGAGTAGGATTTCATGCATCTGGCCTTAGGTTTTAGCATTTTGACCTTAGGTTTTAGCATTTTGACCATTAAAAACATTTTTGTCTCAAGTATTCTGAAATGACCTGATAAAAATTTGGGCTCAGGATTAACCTTTCTTTCACCAAAATAAATTCATCATATGAAAAGTCCATACATAGTTTTTACATTCAAAAATCAAGATGAACTGCCTGCATTTACTCAAAGTGCTGCTTCAAAGGTTTTATTATTATTTTCTTAATTCTCTGAAGAGAAGTTAGTGGTTAGAATAAATAAATGCTGTGTTGTCTAAATGTTGACTGACTCTAAAATAAAATTAATTTTACTAGTCAGGTTTACAGCTTTCCTCCAAACAGACTGTTTCTTAGAGGCAACAAAAGAGGAATATAGAGCCAATAATAATACATATTTTTGTCTGAACATAGAAGGCCCTTCAGTAGAAACAAACAAAATTAGAATATTTAATGCATAGGCAATGATTCATCAGTAACTGTTTGGATGGCAGAGTTAACCTTCACTTTTATGACAGGTGCATTAAATTGCATTGGTAGTTTATTTTGTAAAGTGTGGAGAGGTTCTGAAGAACCAATATGAGTAAATAATGGAATACTTTCTGGTAACATCTGCATTTTGACAATAAGCTAATTAGCAGGACTAGAACTGACAGCTTAGGTAGAGAAGGCTACTCTTTCTTTAGTTCAATATGGAAAACTGCTTCAAGCAGAAAAGTGTTTAAGATTCTCTTACATATTTTACTACCGAGGAACGATTTTCCCCCTGCTGTCATTGCCCTGGTAGATTTTTTTTCCAAAATCTCTTTATTTGAATTTTCAAATATTAACAGCAATACATCCAATCAAACACACAAAACAAACAGTATGTGCAAAAAGGAAACATTCAAAAAACTAATAACACAAGAAATATATATACACTATATACAATAGATGTCACTACATCATCAAATGGAGTACAGAAGGTTTTTAACATCACATAAGAAAGGGAGGGATAGTATAAGGGACATATTTTATGAAGAAGATAAATACAGAAATTCAACCACTTATTATACTTAATGTAATTAGGGAATACAATTAGATATATAAAGAGAAAAAAGGGAAAGAAGAAAAAAAAAAGAAAAAGAAACTGGTTATAATGCAATTATTACATAATATAAATTTGCCTTATCATGTCAGTGTAAAGACTATCTTTCTTTGTTAAAAATTACGTCTAGTAAGTAACCCCAATATTTCTGATAATAGTGTTTCTTTTTTGTTTTTGTATAAACTAGTTTGTGAGATGAGATATATTTAATAGCAAGGTTGCTAAAGCCTTCCCATGTAATTGGAGATATGACATTCCAATTTTTAGTGATATAAAATGTAATAAGGGCACACATCTTGATAAGGACATTTCTTTTATTTTTGGAAGTTGAGTCTTGTTAATGTGCAATATAGCTGTCTCCCATGACAGGGCTGATTTTTCATATCCCATCTTCTCTAACCTAGCTCTTAAAGAGCACCATAGGTTGTGTACCTTGTTGCATTTCCACATGACATGGAGAATATCTGCAGTTTGGTTTGGGCAGTGAGTACATATAAGCGAGAAGTTGGAATTTAACTTATTTAGTTTTGATGGGGTATAGTATACATTATTATTTATCATAATTTGTGTATATAGCAGCTTCTTAAAAGAAATGAATTTTATCATATTCTCAATGGCTAGTCTCTTATTTTCATCTGTCAGAGATTGTTTTTTTTCTTGCCAATAGTATGAAAATAATAGAGAATTCCGGTATGTTATGTTCGTTACAAGTTTATATGTCCTAGAAATTGTTTTCCCTTTCATCTCGAGGTTTTCTAGTATTAGTTTTACTAAGTTTCGAAACACTTAACATGAAAGAATAGAGCCACGAGTTAAACTAGTAGTTATATAAAGACCTTGTAGTGAAAAATATGTATTTTTTCAGAACACAGTTTTATTTAGCACTTTCGGAAGCGCCAGTACGTTTCCTTCTTCAGATTACAAACAAAAACTCCAACCAACAACCAAAAGCAATTTTTAAAATCAATGGAAAAAGTCATATGATACAAATTGCCCTATATGGCTACTTAGCCTTAATTAACTAATTTATGTTCAAGTTCAATTTTAACTATCTTATAAAAATATATTGTGAATGACCTATAATTATTTATAATTTTGGGCATTCACCATAGTAAAATTACAATACTCTATTATAAAATAAACATTTAAAAGCACATTTAAAAATGTGAATAATGCAAAACAATATGAAATAGATTAAATAAATTACCTTTGATGCTGCAGGACTAAATAGTTTAAAGACAATGGGTACTTGTGAACTTGGACTTAGAGCTTCAAGAACCAAGAACTCAACGAGCAGCTTTTTATTGCAAGCATCTTAAAAAAGCTTGCTTTGAAAAGATAACCAACCGCTCAGAAATATTTCTTTTGTCATTTACCAACAAAGTGGTTTATTAATGTGCACTGAACACACACTCTGGATATGTTGAGTTCTTGGTTCTTGAAGCTCTAAGTCCAAGTTCACAAGTACCCATTGTCTTTAAACTATTTAGTCCTGCAGCATCAAAGGTAATTTGTTTATTTAATCTATTTCATATTGTTTTGCATTATTCACATTTTTAAATGTGTTTTTAAATGTTTATTTTATAATAGAGTATTGTAATTTTACTATGGTGAATGCCCAACATTATAAATAATTATAGGTCATTCACAATATATTTTTATAAGATAGTTAAAATTGAACTTGAACATAAATTAGTTAATTAAGGCTAAGTAGCCATATAGGGCAATTTGTATCATATGACTTTTTCCATTGGTTTTAAAAATGGCTTTTGGTTGTTGTTTGGAGTTTTTGTTTGTAATCTGAAGAAGGAAACGTACTGACGCTTCCGAAAGCTCTAAATAAAACTGTGTTCTGAAAAAATACATATTTTTCACTACAAGGTCTTTATATAACTACTAGTTTAACTCGTGGCTCTATTCTTTCGTGTTAAGTGTTTCGACAGTTTGTGAAATCTCTTTTGTTCGTAGTTTTACTAAGTTAATATCCTGCAAGTCGACTTGTGTTTGTGAGAATTTAGCATTTATGAGATAATGGATTTGGGTAAGAATAACAGTATATTTCTTAGTAAGATTTAGTTCTAGTCTTATTTGTTGTATATTGGATTCTCTCCATTGGTATAGTTCCCATACTGTGAGATCTTTAGATCTAAGGGTTTATTGTTTATTAGTAGGTTGGGATTTAGGTGGAGTGGTTGTATAAAGGCAAGAGCATCTAATAATTGCAATGATTTAAATAATTTCTGTGTAGTAAGAATCATGTATTTAATTAGTGGGTGTATATTCTTCGTGAATATGCCATTTTGATTTAGGTTTAAAAATGGTAGGGATTTGCTATTATACCCAAGGGATTTCAGTTGTTCAGCCCAGATTTTGGTCCATTGGGGTGTCCAGGTATTAACATACAGGTCATGGCTTATTATCTGTATTAGTCTGTAAGCAGTAATTATACTATAATAGAGTTTGAAATCAGGTAGCCCAAATCCCCCTTTATCTTTGGTAAGTACAAGTTTGTCATATTTAATTCTAGTGGATTTAGGGTACCATAAGAATCTTGATATATCTTTTTCTATATCAAGGAAGAATTTTTGGGGAATATTTAAAAGAGTGACCTCGATAAAAGGTTCATCTTAACAACACTAGCTTTTGAGAGTAATGACATATTAATATTTTCCCACCTATTGATATCACTTTTAATACTGGTCCATGTATGCAATAGGTTATTCTTTATCATATCCTTAAAGTCAGGAGTAAATATTATTCCTAGGTATTTTATCTAGTAACTTATCTTGATCTCACTCATCAGAAAGTAAAATACCTTATGACCTATAAGATTCATGGGAAATATGTGGGATTTGTTTAGATTTAAATTATAGTTAGCTATTTCAGAGAACTCATCTATAGCTTTAAGTATTTTTGGGAGGTTAGTAGTGGGAAGTTGAAAATATATATTTAAATCATCAGCAAAAGCAGAGAATAAAAGATTTGTATGATATATTCTAGGTATGTGATAAAAGTTTTTTTGTGAAATAAACAGAAGGCAAGGTTCTAAATAAAGATTAAAGAGGTATTGGGAAAGAGGGCAACCTTGTCTTGTACCATTGGATAACAGTATAGGATTAGTTTTGAGCTTATTTATCTGAATAGTGGTAGAAGCTTTCTGATATAGAACCTTAATTATCCTTACGAATTCCTGAGGAAAACCATATAAAGGCAATATATTAAATAGGAAATGTAAATTAACTCTATCAAAAGCTTTGGTTGCATCCACCATGAGGACATATCTGGGGCATTTGTCACTGTTAAGAAGTCTGATAATGGTATCTAAGAGGTGGGTGTTATCACTTGTTTGCCTGTTTATCATAAAGCCCATTGGTTCTTGGGAAATGATAGAGGGGAGTACATTCTTAAGTCTATTTGCTATAACATGAGCTAGGATCTTAAGGTCAGTATTTATCAGGGCTATTGGTTTATAGTTTGCTGGATCTGTTGGGTCAGAATTTGGTTTTGGAATTAGCACTGTTTTGGAGTTATTTGAATAATTATGTTATTCCATGTTGGATTATAAAGTTGAAAACTTTTAATAATAATTTGGAAATCGGTTCCATGAATAGTTTATAAAATTCAGAGGTGTAGCCGTTGGGCCCAGGGGATTTACCTGGTTTGAGTTTGTTTATTGCAGCTTTTATCTCATTTAGTTGCAGGGGTGATTTAGGAGTTTTTTTTTTATCTTCCGTAATTTGTGGAAATTTTATATTATGTATAAAATCACCACAATTGTCTGTAGATGGTGCTAAGGGTATGTTGTATAGTTTCTTATATATGTCTTCAAAAGCATCTACAATATTCTGGCCCTTGTGCTTCACCAGTCCTTCATACACTATTTCTTTAACTCTTAGTGGGCCATTTTTTTATGTTAATTAGTCTAGTTAGGAATTTTGAAGGTGTTTGTGCCCATTCTGAATATTGATATATTGACCTTAATTCTAACAGGGAGATATTTTCTAGATAGTGTTTGTGTAATTGCTTTTGCCAGTCTATTACTTTTTCCTGCAGGTCTTTAGAGTATTTTTTCTGCAGTTCTAATTCAGCAAATTTTATTTGAGTTTCTAGTTCCTTTTTAAAGTTATTGTACTTTTTTTGAACCATGCAGATTTTTGGATAATTATATCCCTAATGTCCGCTTTGGCAGCCGCCCATTGTATATCATAAGGAATTTGAGTGGATATAAAGTCATTTTGAAGTTGGATTATGACATTCTGGATTTCCTGTGCTGTCTTTTGGTTTTGAATTATTTTAGGATTTAATGTCCAATTATTGAAATAGGGAACATTTTGTTTATATGTTTGAAAATTTATTAAGAGACTAATTTTTGAATGATCTGAGATAGTTCTAGGTGATACAGCATAATTTAGTCTGCTCGAAAGCAATGATTGGGAAATTAGAAAAGCATCTATTCTGGACCAGGTTTTATGAGTGGCTGAGAAGAAAGTGAATCTTGATATTGTTTCATCATATTGGAATTTAATATAGGGGTCAGTTAGTTCAAAAGTATTTTGTAATTCTTCTAGTGCTATGTCGTGGTATGTTGCGACTGCCTATTTTCATTATGTGATCTATCTTTGTCTAGATTTAATAAATCATTCTCATCCACACCGATGATATACAAATGATTTGGGTGATTAGCTAGTATATTAAATATTTCATAAATGAAGAGATGTTGATTAGAGCAGGGGTTAGATATATTAAGAAAGAGTAAAGGTTTATTTAGAGTATGATATTTGCTAGTACATAATACCCATCTTCCATTAGAATCAGCTTTAAAAGAAGTAATTTCTCCTTGGAAAGATTTATTATAATGGCTCCCCCCCTAGATAAAGACTTATGACCTGCAGCTAATATTTGCTTAACCCATTTCCTTTTCCTTTCTCTATCCAACAGTTGATCATCCAAGTGAGTTTCTTGCAGGAAGGTTACATTAGCCTTGCTTTAGTATGTGAGATGCATGATTAATTCTCTTTTCTTTATTCACTATCCCTTTAACATTCCATGAGTCTATTGATACCATGTCTTAATTTACTTATCATGATGTTCATTCCTGATAAACAGAGAAATAGTAATAAAATGCGTCTGTTAGTGTGTTAAGCTTTAGAACTGATGCAGTGACTTCTAAACTCCTATACCCCAAATAGGTGCCTATCCACCCATTGCTCTGTATTGGTAATTGTGCATTGGTTGAAAAGTAAAGAAAAGCTATTATTTGTATTAGGGTTATATATATACATTTAGCAGAGGGATGTCAAAAGTACCTAGAATGTTCCAAATGTGAACAATCATCAGCTACAGACTGAGCACAACCTGCTCCTTTTATTTGTTATTTACAGTATAATGATTTTCTGACCTCTTAAAATAATATGTTAGTTATTCAAAGTGGTATGTGTAAAATAAGAGAAAGTAAATTCTTAGAAAATGTTTATAATAAGAGGCAATAATATGTTCTAGTTCTTAATATTTCAAAAGTTATTAAAAAGTTTACTAAACGACATTTTATATAGAACAGATCTAAAAGAAGCTTAAAAGAAAAGGCAGCACTTTGAAGTTCCAAAACAGTTAGAGTAATCATGTTATAAGCAACTAACTATATTCTTTAAAGCTACTGGAAATTTCCTCATTTATAACTATACTGGCAATATACATACAACAGCATCTGTCTTTGTTATCCAAATATACAAAAATATGACACCATAATCCAAAACTTGAGATAGAGCGCGTCCATATCCACTCATTTGTTTTCAACTAGTCCGTGTCACCTTCTCACATATGCATGCAAGAAAAGACCCTATTTATCATTTAGTCATAGACTCATTCAAATACAACCCAGTGAACATGCTATTAGGATAGTGATTAAACCGTGTATAAGAACTGACTAATGTCAAAGTAATATGCTAATTTAGGCTATTATAAAACAAAGTCATAACCCAAATTGCATCACCCTGTTTCAAAGCATTATTCAGAAAAGAAAAGCCACCCCCCCCCCCACCTGGATTATTTAGAGCATTTCACCTATATAGTTTTATAATACAAGAAAGCATAGCTATAATCATTTGGGAGTGTTTAATACTTAAGATTTTATATGAGACCCATTAATCCAGATGTCATTTAACAATCCTTGTTTCTTGACATCCACAGTGACTTAAAGAAAAGCACCTTTAAGTAATTTCTTTATGCAGTCATACTTAGGTAGTTTTTAAAAATTTATAAATGAAAGGCAGTTACTAAGAGACAGTACCTTGGTTTATCCAGTGTAGCACAAGGTTTTGTAATACTGCAGGAAGGGAGGCTGAAATATTTAAAAGCAGCTACATTCTTTTCTTTTTTAGAATTTTCCAAACGACTGGTATTTTCATCTATCACCTTCTTCTTTGTAATTATAGCATTGGAGAGGCTTGAAAGATACAATTTGAGGCTTCTTTAATGAGAAAAGCAAAGTTTGCTTAAAAGTTGAATATTCATTGTTTGTAGAGCTTTCCTGACTTGATTTAGCATTTTCCCATTCCTAGAGATGCACTGGGGCTGGAAACAAGTCATTAATGACGTAATTAAAGTTGAAAGGTGCCTTGGTAGAATTTACTTCCCCACTTAATTGCTTTCAGATGCAACAAAGCAGCTTGCAATACAAAGTAAACTCACAATCATAAAATGTCTTAATTTAACTGGTAATGCTGCCTAACCACAAAGTGCCTGGTAATCTGGACTTAAAGTGGAGTTGAAAGATTTACTGAATCAAAATGCTTTAGTTAAGTAATGAGAAAGTAAAGTTTTTGAGATCCAAAGTGCTGTACTTGTCTACTGTGCAAGCAGACTCCTGGCAAGGACAAATTTAATGCTGCATTCATGTAGGTGTCTCTGCTGAGCACCATGCCACAGGTGCAGAGGCAGGGGGCTGTCTGTATTGCTCATAAGCAAAGGTTGTCATCCAGCAATAATTTCAACTTAAGTCCCTTGGGACGAGAAAGGATGAACTTGGGGCAAGATAAGACAAGTGACTTATGGTCTACCATAGAGGGACTCCTGCTGCTGAGGGACATTACAGAGAAGTATTATAGTTAGAAAGGAGTCACTGCAGAACATTTAAACCATGAATGCGGGGCCCCACTAATGTATCCCCATGATAAAAATGACCTTAAATTTGGTCACAACAACTATGATGAGTTTTGTACATACATACATATATGCACATGCATATGTGTATGTAGTAATGAATGACAAACACATATCACTGACCATAGTCCAGCAAGATGCAGTTTATTGACCATGAATAATGAGGAGGATAATCTCCCCCTGGACCCATGACTGTATCACAATCTAGCTGACAAATAAGAAAACACATATGTATATCACACACACACACACACACACACACACACACACACACACACACACACACACACACACACACACACACACTTTTATATATCCCCTAAGTTAAGGATGGTCACTTTCATACCCTGAAGTTGACCTTTTGGAAAGGAAGACACTCAGTGGCTGCATGGAACTCACAAGCCTGTGACCTGATTTACACAGCTGAAGTCTATACTTGTATATGAGAGGGTCACCTCAATATGAATGTGCATTGCAGAAAAGAAAACTCTCTCTTTTGTTTGTGCATATGCCCATAATAAGTATTCAGAGTATTGGAACTTCACACACTCAGTAGGAGTAATGCATGATAATGGAACTTCTCACAGTCAGTAGGAGTAATGCATGATACTGAAACTTCTCACAGTCAGTCAGAGTAATGCAAGATAATGCACCACACTATGCTTCTGTACTTCGCCTTGAAGACTTATATCAAGATTGAGGGAGATACCTGGAGGGGCATAACTGGGGAGAATGGACTCTCTTATCTGATCAGGAACATGAACAAAGAATTGTTATTGGATTTCTGCACTAGTTTTAGTCTGTCCATAATGAACATTCGTCTAAATGCAAGGCTGCTCATTAGTATACTTGGTACCAGAGCACCTCAACTTGAAGGCTAACAGTTGATTTGTAGCTATGTCATCAGTTCTGAGGTCATATTTCTAGCCATGCTGGTTAAGACAGGGGATTACTTTAGACAGCCAGGGTTTGGCTGAACGAACTCAAGAAGCTAAACTGTGCAGTAAGGGCACCCTGGCAATTCCTGTCTGATGCTTTTTTTGTGGCATCACTTCACCTTCTACTTCCAGTAAAGTTCCTCCCTCATCCAAGGGAGATCAGGGTGTGAATTTGAATAGACACTATTCAGGACCTCAGTAACAAAGGCAGCATCAGCAAGAAGCTGTGGATGGCATCACGTTTGTGACTGTCTTGCTGGTGAATCCATGACTTATGGGGTACACTATTTGTGATGAAAAGCAATCCAGGTTAACAAAGTTGGGGTAGTCTCTTTGGTTTATTGGCTTGTACAGCAGGCCAGGAAGGCAGCAGCTGCAGCAGTCACTGAAGAAAAGGTCAGAATATGAGTGTACTTTTGTGACACCATGGAGAGTAGCCTTTAGATGACCTTAAAGAGGGCAAGAGGGACATTCCAGTTAGAAAGGGATCACTCTCCTGAGTCCACCTAGGAAACTGTATATCAGGGTGCTGGAATGCAGACTTCTGTCAATGGTCATGGAAAAGGAGATACATTTTTTGTTCTTGTACTGATACTGGGAGGGGCTGTTGGAGTTTGCCTGTATGCTCTGCATGTGTTTTGTGGACATTGAGAAGGAATATGACCATGTACCCCAGAAAGTCTTCTGGGAGGTGTGACAAAAGGAGATACTGCCAGCCCAGCTATCTGGAGTTTTGTAAATATGTTATCTTTCAGTTTCAGTGCAACAAGAGACATAATGTCTAGAACTAGAAGTTTTTTTGTATTGTCTTTAAATGTGGAGGAATGTAAATTATTTTACGACATCCATCATTTGCCAAAATATCTAAGATTTATGTATTTTCACAGGGAGCAAATAAATGCTACTAGCTGCATCAGTGGAGGTTTTCACCTGGGATAGTCAAATGACAAGAAGTGATGTCATGCTGCAAGTATCCCAGCAGTAATATTTGGGATATTAATTTGGGAACTCTCTGAGAGAGAGAGAGAGAGAGACTGGGCATTTCTGTATTGTCTGACAACATCAGCTGGAAAGCCCATTCACCACATCTGCCTTACCTTGCTCTGTAAGTAAGTTAACTAGGGTACAGTAATTTCTCTTAGATACATTCAGGAATATAGTGAAGTATAGATTAGATGTTTTCTTTATTTATTTGAGACTGTCCTGCAATGTTGTTTTAAATATTTGCCTTGATTTTGAACTCTGATGTAACTGTAATTATTTACCTAGTATTTTCTTGTTCTTTTATTATTTATTATTAAATATATTTAAACCTTTCATTGTGAGTGTTACTTGTGAGACATATTTAAGTTCTGAGAGTACATGAATATTTATTTGGTGATGCTGTGGGCCACTCCTAATAGCTTTGCTCTTGATCAAACTACCATTTGGATTAACAATAACATTACACAGTAAGATTGGACACCCTTTATTAAGGGCCTTAAAGTAGCTGATAAGGAGTGGATGGTGGCAGTAAAAACTACCTTATAGTCTGGACAGAAGGAGGTATAACTAGCAAACCTGTGCCAGTCTTTCCCTGATGTGTGTGTATGTGTATAAATCAAACCTCACAGTGTCTGTTTGTCAGCTACTTGGGCAGGGACATGAAGCACTGGTTGGACAGAGAAGGTGCTGGAGGTCTTGGCTTGGCCACTCAGCTGCGATCTCAGCTCTATAGCTGTGCCAGTGTGGAGTCTTATTTGGGGATCTGGAGAAAGAGGGAGAAATCAGCCCCAGCCTCGCCATGGTCTCTGTGTTCTCTTAAGGGAAATTGCACTTTACTGTGTGTGTACTTTTCATCCTCCCAATGTACGTCCCCCACTGGTGCTAGTGGTGAGGATTGAGGCTCCTTGATTACTGTGCCAGTGTTGGGGTGTCATGTTATAGGAGGTATTACAACAATAGGGAGATTGAGGGACACTACTGCATGGCAATCAGTTTATATATTTGATATGTTCAAGTTGATTATAGAACTTTGCCAAGGCAATGTCCTTTCTGTTCTCCTGTTTGTGATATTCATGGATAGGCTATCAAGATGCAAGTGAGGTTTGAAAAATCTACAGACTAGGGATGTATGGGTGTCATCTTTGCTGCTTGACATTTATGCTGTCCTTTTGATGTGACTTGAACACAATCTTTTCTCTATGCTGGACCAATTCACGATTGAATGTGAAGTGGTTGGGATGAAAATCTGTACATCCCAATCAGAATTCATGTTTTTTTTTTTTTTTTTTTTGAAAAAGAAGGAACTACCCTCTGTAGGTGTCAGGGGATCAGTTTAAGTAGAAGAGTTTTTAAACATTTTGTAACTTGCTCATGAATGACGTTAGGGGGATCAGGAGACTAACCAGTACACAAGTTCAGTAGGGACAGCACTGTTGGAATCATACAGGACTTTGGTGGCAAAACGAGAGCTGAGTTACAAGATGAGAGCCTCGCTTTACCTTCAGTCTACATCCTCACTTCCTCTAGCAGCATGCCTCATAACACCCTTGGGCAGGTATTAATTACACATTAACACACACCCTGTCAGGCATTATTGCTTGCTTACAGACAAGGTATTCTATAGTTCATAAAGTTAGTCAAGAAACATCCAGATGAAAAACTGCACTTGAATGTCACAGTATCCACTAGGCTTATGTCTGTTTTCGGAAGAGGATTGATTTTTGTGTTCACCTAGTCTACAGTCATACCTCTCAACCTCTTAGTACAAGAAATCTGGACAAAACCAACAATAATGGGGGGGGGGGTCAATGGTCCAAAACTAGGGACAGATTTCTTGCTCTTATAAACTTAGAAAATTGTAAGAATAACAAGTTGTTGCATTACCATGCTTTTTCTGAAGGATATTAAATCTAAAATTCAAATGTCTGCAATTAGTTAGAAAAAATCAGTCCCCAATTCAAATGTCTACAATTAGTTAGAAAAATCAGTCCCCAATGATTTGCCACAAAACCACAAATTTTATGAGGAACAGACCAAAAATATGAAGCAAAAACCTAGACAGTTGAGAGGTACGATTAAAGTAATTTGGCCAGGGCAGTTGGAAAATGTACCTACTTTATCTTGCTCACGCTTTCTCTCTCTTTTCTTTTTAAGATGTGCCATGTGATCCTTTACCTTCACTTGAACTACTACCCCTCTCAATCAGCTGAGACCTCAGTTTAACATGTAATATAAAGAAAAATGGTGCAATACTGCAGAAGTGTGATATCTTCCTAATGCTGCAGGAATGTGGTACCTTCCTAATACTGCAGGAGTGTGGTACATCCTTAATACTGCAGAAGTGTGATAAATTCCTATTAATGCAGGAGTGTGGCTCCTTCCTAATACTGTAGGAGTGTGGTACCTAACTAATACTGTAAGAGTGTGATACCTTCCTAATACTGCACTACATTGTTAGTTATTGGCATATCCCAGAAAATCCATATTTTAATATAGTTATTGTATCTTGTTTATGTTTGCCACTGTGGGGCAATTTCTTGTGGTAGTCAGTGCAGCAGTGACACAGGACCGCCAAAAAAATAAAACACTATAAGCATAGAACTGTTTAGGTGGCCAAATTAATTGTAAAATGGCAGCTCTTATAGAGTTTATGCAGCTTGATGAATGTCACAGACTCTTAACAACACTACACACAACAAGTCAACAGGCCCTTGGCAAGCATCTCAAGTCAATGGGCCCTAGGAGAGCAGAACAAGTCAATGGACTTTGGAGAGCAGCACTACTCAATGGGCCCCTGGAGAGCAGCGCTAGACATGGAGAATAAATGTCTCTTCATAAGTGCTGCTACTTGTACTTGTAATTGTGATCCCAGTGATTATTTTATTTTTCACTTGTCAACTGGTGTGGTACACTGATCCAAGCACTCTTTTAATGTACAGCCTGGGCTAAGAGGCAATAAGATGCAGTAGTTCAAATATTTTACCGACAATACAATTCAACAGACAACACAAATACTATAACAAATAGTGCAGCACAAAATACTTACATGTAAAATGACAGCTATTTTTCTACAAGAGATGAAGCACACACTATCCCTTCAATCTGCAAAATACCCCATGTTATCCGACTCCACAAAGGTGGAAGTTCACCAGAACTGTCCAACTACAGACCCATTGCTATTCTCTCACCACTAGCCAAATTAATGGAGAAGTGCATTCATAAGTAGCTTAAGGACTATCTAATTCAGAACGGTCTGCTTGCCAACTCTCAGCATGGCTTTAGGCCACATCACAGCACCACCTCTGCCCTCCTTTCTTTTACAAATACCATATTCAAAAATAGGAACAGCAACAGGCTATCTTCAGCCCTATTTATAGACTTGTCGAAGGCCTTTGATATGGTCAACCACAAATTACTCATCCAGTCCCTAAAGTCCATCTCCCTAGATACCTATGCTATTCAGTGGTTCCTATCCTATCTGAATGTCAGACAACAGGCTGAATTATGACAGGGCAAACTATCCTCCCTGCTACTTCTCACCCTTGGTGTCCCTCAGGACTCTATTCTAGGTCCTCTATTCTTTTCTATCTTCATCAACAATCTTCATACAGCCATCCCTGATGCAACCTGTATTCAATATGCAGATGATTCTATCCTGATCTATACAGCCTCCTCCCCGTTAGACCTCCAAACCTTAATACAAAAAAATCCCAACAAAACTAAACTGCTCCTCGTTACCCCCACCTGTAAATCCACCCCACTTTCCTTCTCCATAACATCCAGCAATGGTACCTCTATCTCTCCAGATGACCATACTAAGCTTTTTGGAGTAATAGTGGACAATAATCTCAAATTTGATTTGCATATCAATAAAACTATAAAATCCATTAATAAGAAGCTTGGCTCATTATATAGACACAAACCTTTTCTAACTCCATTAGCTAGGACTGCAATCGCCCGCTCACACCTACTCTCTACCCTTCTATATGTCTCCCTCATACTCTCCAATCTGAGCAAAACTGCACTTAGTGAGCTCTCTCACTGTTACAGCCATATTGCCAGATTTGCCATAGGCTCAACATATATGACACACCACTATCAAAACCTCAGTGTTCTTGGGTGGCTAGAATTGCCTAGCCTAGTTCTGCTCAATCAGCTTTAGTAGCACACAAAATTCTGTACTACCCTGAAAATACTCCGGCATTCAAAAATATCATAAAGCCATACAGTAATTCAAGGCAGCTATGATCATCCAGTAAACAGCTGGTCCAAACCCACAAAGCCATTAACTCAGCCGGCGACTGTCTGTTTGCCATCGTTGTTGGTAAAACTTGGAATTCACTTCCATCTAACCTTACCCTCGAACCTTCTTTAAGTTTCTTCAAAAAAGGCCTCAAACAGTATTTTAAAGAGCACTGGCTCTGCCCCTGTACTAACCCTGATTAACCACTACTTATTCAATGCCTTATTTAAATTAATATTGTACACATCTCTTGCTCATAATAGATTGTTGTTTTTGTATACTATTACACACTGTGTATATTGTGAGTACCTACTAGAGGGCTTTGTAAATATGTTTGACTCATGTCTGTTATGTTTTGCCTATGTTATCTGGAGCTTTTCTCCCAGGGCCTCCACTGAAAATGGACATATATCCAGTCAGACTATCCTGGTCAACAAATGTAAAATAAGTAATTAAAATAAAAATAAATAAATAGCATCGCAACTATTGACAGTTTGAGGAGTGAGGATACTGTTAGTATTATTCATCTTGATTTTCTAAAGCAATCACAGAATCACAGTAATTTGATTCAACAAGGTTTGTGTGGGGTTTTTTTTTTGTTATTTTGGTGGGAATTCCCAACAGCAGGAACAATTTTGGTAAATGATTTTCTGTACTGGCATTAGTGGATACTGGCTCATGCAGCACTGCACTTGAAAGATCTCTGAATGAGTATCGACTGCTACTTGTTTAGAGTTTAGTTTTAAGAGGAAGGTAATAGCTACCTTCAACTGGTTTAAGACAGTAAGTGATTTTTTTCGGATATGAGCTATGAATCTTAGGCTTTGTTCGAGTATGACATCTAGATATTTCTGATGAGTAACAACAGACAGACTATGTCCAAGTGGGCCTGTTAGTATTAAGGAAGAGGGTCTGGCCAATCCTTGTGGCATTCCAAGGAACATTGATGTAAACTTGAATGTTTAAACATACCTTAGTATTCTGCAGCCAGTTCCAAAATACTGCTAGATCCACTTGGGTAGCTTTATTTATGTCACATAAAACTTTATCTGGTTCAGTAATTACAACATGATCTGAATAAAACAGTTAGTTAACACCTTGTAGATCCCAGTTAAGCTCATTATTGGAGAGTAAGAAAAGCAGGAGCCCTAAGACTGATCTCTGAGGAACACCAGAATTGTGAGTGGCTCCCTATGTTTGAAATGCAGCAAGAGAAATAATAAATGATTAGTAAGATAATCTGAAAACTGTGCAAATATTTCCAAAGAGAATCTACACTGTTGTGTTTTTTTTTTTTTTTCAAAATCTACTCATGTTTGAACGTTTCAAAGGCCCTTTCCAAGACCCCAAAAATAGCCTCTATAAGTGGACCTTTTTTCCTATTGTTATAGACTCTGCTGGTGAGGCAATACAGTTCAATACAAATTTTATATTTTGGCCTGAAATCTTGTTATATCCATATAAGTATGCAGTATTTTTGTAAATCATCTAGAATTTGTCTGTATGTCATTTTTTTCTAAGAGTTTAGCAATGGGGTGAGCTTTAGTTATAGGAAGGAAGTAATTAGCTGTTTTGAGAACTGGTACTTCTGGCCAAGGATGGATAGTTGCATGCTTTATTTATTGAGTAGTAACGCTTGTGCTAAGTGAAAATTAAAGCTGTGAGGCAATGGTTTACATAGAATATCACTACCAGATATATATATTAAGAGATGAAGTTTTTAGTAATTTGGGCTGTAGTTAGTCTGCAGGTTGCCAAGATATTTTATGACATATTTCTTAGTAATAACTTTGAAACAGAATGATGGAAAAGAGAGCAGTTGGTGTAACTTTTTATGTAGGATTGCACATGAATGCCAGATGCCTAATATTGACTATGCCCTTGGCCAGGTCAGCAACAAGTAGTCCATGACTCCCAACCAGAGCGGGAAAGAAAAGGTCACATTAGAACTACCTAGAATAGTTTGCAAATAACCACATTTACTGGGCATGTATTCACAAGTGATATAACACCTGCAGGGACAGAGCCATAATGTTCCTCACTGTGATAGAGAAGGATAAAAGTTATGGTGGTACAAATGAAGGTGAAAGTCTGAGTTACGACTGTAACCAGCTACATAATACAGCAAGCCCCAGAAAAGACGGACAGAGATGTGGTAGAATAGGGGTAGTGACATGTCCACACCACTGCTGCTGCTAACGTCCAGGAATCTGGGATAACACAAGCATAGCGGTAGAATAGGGATAGCTACATGCCCACACCACTGCTGCTGCACACATCCAGGAATTTGCTCAGGTTGTAAGCAATTCTTACTGATGGCACATTGCTCATGTGTGCAGAAGTGTATCATCAACAGTTCACCTTTCACAGAACCACTACAACATTGTCCATTACAATAGTTATACCTTTCATGTACTTTTTGATGTCTTGGCAGAAGGAGGTAACATATGCAGGCATGTGAACCTTGCTGAAGGAAGCTGCATCAGACAGGAATACATCCTGGCATCCCAGTTCATCCTAGCAGATGTTAATATGGCTGTTATACATGTTAGCAGGCTGGCATTCCATAAAGCAATAAATAAAGGATGATTTTTCCATGTGGTCAAATCATATGGCACCATCTGTAAAGGTGCTGTTTGAAGCACTTTAAGACCACAACAATTTGTTTTCCTTTCACATGTAGATGATTGTTGGCTTGAACACACTGAAGACAGAGAGTTTACTGATGGTATTCCTGTACATTGTGCCACTGCTGCCTAATATAGCCAATGAAGTGATCACTTTTATCAACCGTCATTATGTCTGGGTCCACCTAAAAGTACACATCCCATGATGGTGAAGTGAAGTGCCTTCCATTAGAATATGTGGTGCGGTTCTGGAACATGACTGATCTGGTAGCACAAGATTTACTGTAAACCAGTAACGAAGAAGAGGAGAGGCATTGCTGTCCCCGAGGCTCTAGTTCAACATGCCACTTTGTGTCTGCCTGCTATCCTGGCAATTACCCAACAGGAGCAAAACCTGACTCATGCCTGGAGAGAATCATTCCTTAGGGGAATGCCTGTGATGCCACAAATGAGAGTCGCTGTAGCTAGGGAGAATAATCTGAAATGCACACAGGAACATAGAACAGAGCATAGTAGTGACACTGATTTTCTTTGTATTGTTTTGTGTTATTGCACAATTCTACAGACTGGGTAGTAGTGACACTGATTTTCTTTGTATTGTTTTGTGTTATTGCACAATTCTACAGACTGGGTAGTAGTGACACTGATTTTCTTAGTGTTGTTTTGGTGTTATTGCACATTTCTATAGATTGCACAGTAGTGACGCTGATTTTCTTTGTATTGTTTTTGTGTTATCACACATTTCTACAGACTGAATGTCCCCATCTACTGTCTGCACCAAACACCCATTGCACACACCATAAAGTCTTGCAGTGTTATGAATAAGAAAATTGCCCCCTGATACATGTGAGCTTTTATAACCTTCACAGGTATGCAAGGTTCCCAGCTTAAGGTATGTTTTGCTGGTTGCCATGACAAAAGCCAGCCATGTAGTCTCCAGTGTGTGGTGTGTCTGACACTCTGTGTACAGTTCCTATGTGTGCACATGGTCACTGATGTGGTTGTTCTGCTTTTCTATCATTTTGTCCATGCAGTCATCTCCCACTGTATCTCATTGCAACTAGATGCCCCTTAATGTCCCAGCCTGACTCCCATTTTATTTATGACTGGACAAAGTCAAAAAGGCAGCTAAAATTTAGTAGAGATGATGAAAGGTAAATAAATAAATACAAACTCACAAACACAACACTTAATGCTTCAACTCTGGTCTGTTTTCAGACTAGCCACCTTTTAATCATAAAGCATGTTTGTCAAGTTTACAAATGTTAATAGAATGCAACAGCAGTACAGTTCATAGATTCATAAGTAAGTACTAGGCTAGCTGCCCTTGTGGGCCATTTTAAGTCTAACCAGTTTCCCTTTTGGTGCTCAAATTAACCTATCACATTTGGTATTAGACTGGCCTTATCCATCCCATGGTTGATAATTATATATTCCCCCTAATGATAATAACTGAGATCATACCATAGATAATTTGAAGGAACCCATGCATGAGATAAATAATTTAAGAGCCTCCTTTGTCCACTAATAGTACAGGAAGCATACAATGTCTGTTTCTCATCCATTGATCTAAGTTGCTGTTGAATATAGACAGAGATAAGTTTTGTTTTACATAGATAGGGAGTCTGATCTAGAACAGTTTTATCCTCTGTGAGATGTCCTTCCATACCTTTTTCTTGATGTTGTGAAAAAAGAGGTTTAGATCCTTAGACCAAATATTTCTGATGCCATTGGACTTGCTTATATGCAGTAAATATGTTAGTATTAGGTTACAGGATACTTGTATGCTAGAAAATCTTGATGACTGGATGGGAGATAGGAAATTCACCCCAGGGATCCCTTCTGTGGCTCTTCTCGACAGGGGCACAGGAAAATAATTTTTTTGGGTGGCGAAAGCCAAGGTACCTTTTTTGATAGGCTTATATAGGCCCTAGGGCTAATAGCCTAGTACCTACCTATGAACCTAAGACACAGGTCATCTCTTAGCAGTCTGCATGATACTGAGCATGGTGACAAGGCTTTGAGCTAATCCATGCTGGACATGTTGTTTAGGCCTTGTGTCCTTTTTACTAAGGTATCTCTGTGGGCATTCCAGATGTTTCATGTGAGAGATACATGCCAAAATGGGGAATTATACTCAATGACTGGCCGAATGAGGGTTGAGTAAAGAGGTAAAAGGACATCCTTAGAGCTAGACGCAATCCTTTTGTTTATAAGTTGTGTAATATAGAAGGATTTTCTTATGAAAATGTATGCATGTTGATCAAAAGTTAGGTCACTGTCCACATAAGTTCCCAAATCTCAAACAATTGGGTCAATTCTTAGGGGGTATATTATCAATGTGGTAATTCCCTGGGGTAGATGATTTACCAAAGGATATAACAGTGCATTTTTGGCACTTAGTTTCAGTCCATGATTTTGGCACCAGTTATTTATTGAGGACAAATCATCCTACAGGATGGCTAAGTCATTTGGGCATTCAATGACTGCTCCTAGCTTGCCGTCATCTGTGAACATAGTCATCCAGAGTCCTTTTACTTGAGAAAAGTAGATGCCAAACAGGAGAGTTCACAAAACAGAACCCCGGGGGACTCCAGTGGCGACTGGTCTCTCTGTAGAGGTAATTTTCCTTATTTTGATTTTTCTGTGTCCTGTGAGCCAGTTGACAATCCAGTGGGTAACATATGAGTTTATTCACAGTTTATTTAGCTTTTCTACTATGCCTGAATGGGGAATTGTGTCAAAAGATTTTGCCAGGTCGAAGTATGTGGTGTTTATCTTTTTGTGTTCATCCATTGCTTCGGTGACCTTTTCAAAAAAGCCCATTGGCTTGAGTAAATATGAACTGCCCCTGATGAATCCAAGCTGAGATGGGTCTAATGTTTGGAGGTTCTCTATGACCTTTTGACCTTTTGACTAGTTCCATGATAAGTCTTTAAATAGATCTGCATGTGATGCTGGTCAGTCTTAAGGGTCTGCAATTGCCTGGGTCTGTGGAAGGTCCTCGCTTATGCAGAATGACAGTAGCTGTTGTCCATTCGATATGTACAGAACCTTTATGGAAGCTAAGCTTGAAAAGTGTTTGTTAGGGGTGTTGCAAAGTCATGTTTCATCCTATATGATGCATTCAGGAATATTGTCAGGACTCATTGATGCAGTATTTTTAGCTTTTGATAGTGCTTGTAGGACTTGGTCATGCGTGACAGTTGGAGGTGTGACAGTTTCAGCTATATCTTGAGGGACAGATGAAGGACAGAGGGAGTAACATTAGAACTAAATTTATGGTCAGTTGGTTCACTGTATCTTTAGCCTCAGTGTAGGTAACATCATTCACAATCAGCTCAGCGCATTGTTGTGTTGTACGTTTGAGATTACAAACATAACTAAAAAGGCCTTGTGATTGTCTTTAGCTTGGGTAGATTTTTTAGCCTCAAACCTGGCTCTGGTGGATTTTATTAAGCTCCTGAGTTGTTTGTTTATTTTTATGACAAGGGCTCGATCAACAACAAACTGACTAAATGTAAGTGCATCCCAGACAATAGCTTGAAGAGCAAGATGTTTATGAGTAGTTTCAGAGTCAAAATGGAATTGCTTTCCAAAAGGTCAGAAAATGAAAATGAACTGCTTCAATAATATACATTTAAAAAAGTTTGAGAGATATGTCAAAGATTGTCAGTTGGATAATATTTATTTTAGTAAAAGAAGAGTACCCAAAGATTCACATACAAGAGCTAATAAAATATGTCTGATGATCAAGGATTCAGTTTCAATGAGCACTAACCAGTTTTTTAATGAGATCTGTCCCAAGATCTTGTTTCTGAAATAAAGAAGGCAGAAAAACAGTTATCAGAAGCAAGTAAGAGAAAATCATTTGTAAGTGACATTATATTCAACCAATCCAGGGGTGTGGTGTATCAAAGACAAAACCTGACCTCCCAATGGAGGACTTGGGTAGAAGTTGTACCCAGTGGTCAATCACAGCACAACAGAGGAAATCTATGATGCTACAATTCAATGAGCTTCCAGAAGAAATGCCAGTGTAAATGCATAAGGACATGTCTTTATGATAGTTAATTTATTTTTACATATTTTAACTGCAGATGAAGCTTCTTTAAGAAGTAAAGGCTAGACATTTGTGCCATCTCAGAAACTGAAGTTAGTGGATACATTTTCTGCACTTAAATCTTGTGCATATAAGTTGAATTTAATATGTTTATTTAATGACATATTCTCATGGGTCTAAGAAATGTGATAAATTTAATATATTTAGCTCTCTCCTGTTAATAGAAAGTAGCTGTTTTCAAAATAATTAGTTTTTTTTATGATTCTTTTTGCTCTCCTGCTTCATACTGACAGCCATCCACAGTGCCTCATGGCCATCATCTAGTGATCTCTCCAATTCATACCCAGATTACATCTGTTATTTTTTACCAGAGCTGACATGGAACTTAAGGACATATGGCAGGAGGGCTCCTTTAAGGCCTAACCTGGTTTCCCCACCCTCACTGATTGCATGATCCCATTGTGGAAGGTGGGTGTGTAATGGGAAAATGTGATGTCTTGTTCTCACCTTGTAGGAAGTTCAGCAAAGTTCTCACTCCATTCCCCCTTAGATTATGCCCTCCTTGTCCATTCCCTAGCCTCCACCAATGATGTCATGTATACACCCAAATAACCTCCCTCCCTTCCATTATTGACACGCCTCTATCCTTCCCTGCTGCTTTGTCAGTTGGCCAAGCCACAAATTAAACCTGGGTTTACTGGACCATTGTCAGGGCTTTAGCCCTCTGTGTTACCAGAGTGACTAAAATGATTTATAAGTTTGAAATTCAAGATCTTCTATGACAACTTGCCAAATCTAAGTTTTATAATATGACTGTGCATAAAAAAATTGCTTACTGGTCTTCAAAATTATAGTATCTTTAAACTTATGAGAACTAAGGGTGGAATTATTGTTACTTTGAAATCTAGCTTTTATTATGCCAGAATGAACTGTATTTTATCCAATGCTAATCTAATGCTATTAATTATGAAAATGTTTCTAAGCAATATACTGGGAGAACATCTGGGTTCATTGATAATAATATTTATGAAGGCTGATGGAAGGATTGATTAGTTCAGCAGCTGAAGACTATTTCAGAGTTGAATATCCAATTCTAGCTAAGACTGTTAGCATTACTAAGATGAATAAAAACTGGAAGAACCTCTGCTGAGACTAATGGCCTCAGGGTGTAGTAAATCTGAGACAATGGCTATGTTTATAGAAAGGGTGATAAAATATGTTGTGCTTTTAATTAAGTCATCTATCAAAGATTGTTTTTTCCGCAAAATTAAACAGATCAACACTTAAATTTAATACATATTTGTAAATTTAGATACAGAAGCCACGCAATCAATTATTCCAATTGATAGATATATTGAGTTGTTTGACAAATAATTATTAGAAAAAGATCTAGATATTATGACAGTAAGGTTATTAGCAGAAATGCTGGATTAGTTGTAAAAGTCTGCTTATTAAGAGTGTAAGGTTGGTAACAGAAATGCTGATTTTTTTTTTTAAGCAGCAGTTACAAAATTTAATTGGGGAATCAATGAAGAGGAGGTTGGTATAGTTATGGCAATTTCAATATTTCACAGTGAGAAGTGTAACATTATATGACGTTGTCATTCATATTTTCTTCCACCATACTATATGTAGAACCAAACAGTTTGGTTGCCTCTGTTTTTGCTTTTCATGTCATTCCTGCTGTTGAGGTTCCATGTTATGTAACTTGTGACTCTGTTAAGGTAAAAATTAAGGCAACATCATTGTAATTGCTAGAATTCTTGCATTCTGCTGCCTTCATACAAATTTACTTCAGCTGGTTTCTGTTTCATTAAAACATATATTAGCTTTACAATTTTGCATTTTTTCATTCATGTTCATTATCTTCCTTTGGTTTCTTACTTTGAAATTTCTGACGATATCCTTCTCTGCATGTTTACCATCAGTATCTTGTATTGTTTTCTTTTCTGCTTCAGGTGCTACTTAAAGATTTGAGCACACTTTCATTTTTGGAGGTGTCTCTATACTATGCTCTGTCAGAGCTGTTTTCCTAGGCAGATAAAAAAATGCTTATTTCTGTCTTGATCTGTGTCTTATTTAAGGATTCACCCATCTGAACATTAGGAATGAGTTCCTTCCGTGAATGTATTTCTCATACCACAGTGCTACAACTCACTACTGAAGATTTACTTTATTTCCACTCTTTGTGTACATTAATGTGATAGATTTGTTCAGGTTTCTTTTGCCATTCTTCTTCACCTTGTAATCTACCTTATTCTTCTTCTCCAAAATTCTAAATGGACCTTGCCACTTAGCTAAAAATATCTTCTCTGTTATTAGCACAAATACCATGACTTTGTCTTCTTCTGGTATGAATTTTCTCCTTTTAACATTCCTGTATACACTCTTCTAGCATTTTCTCTGTCACCATAAGTATCAGCATTCTAAGTCTTTCTTGTTAGTGCATTGCTGTGTAATGTTTTTAAATAGTGCTTTCCTTCTTCTCAGGTCTCTTTAGCAATACCAAACTGACCTCTTGGGTGTCTACGACACAAGAGTTCAAATGGGATGCTCCCAATTAATGCTTCTGGCACTTCTGTTATTACAAACAGCAAACAGGGTAACAACTGATCACAGTGCTTTCTGCTTCACTTACCTTTCTAAACATGAACTTCAATGGTTTATTGAACCTCTCTAACAAACCATCAGTATGTGGATGGTTAACTGACATTTGCAACTAGTTAACCATCAGCCTGCAAATACTGACACAACTGCTGCGTAACTCTTGACATAAAGGGTTACCTTGGTTGGAAAAGACCTCTTTAGGAATACCTACACTAGTGAATAATAGAATGGTTTCTCTGCAAAATACTTAATACTAGCCTTGCATTATTAGTACAGCTTCTGAAAATTTTGTGCAGTCTTTAACCTCACATAATGGTTACAGTTTCTGGAAATTGTTTGCATCATCTTTAACCTCACATAATGGTTACATCTTCTGGAAATTTAGTGGTGTAGTCTTTAACCTTACACAATGCACACAACGTCTAGAATTTTTATGGCATAGTCTATTATGTTGCATAGACAGCAAGTAAATGTAATAGAAGGGAAAAAGTTAGGGTCAGTTTTTAAATGCTGCTGTGATTTTACTGCTAGGTACTTACACAGTGGAATCTGAAAACTTCCATGGATAAATGAAGCTAGATATTCAAGGACAGTTGAGAGTGAGGGAACATGAGTCCTGACCATAAAAGTGCTTAGGGTATGTGTAACAATTGTTGCACACCTTTGATAGCACTGTTACTGTCAGATCTCTCTCTACAGAAGCACTCTACAGGTTTGTTTTTGTCACATTTGGAGCATAACCACAGATCTCTATGCACTTCATGTTTTTTAAAAGAGAAAATTGATCATGCAGTAGATCTAAGATGTGCTAAATACAACGTATAAGAGCAACCTAGGAATTTAAACATGCACGGAAGCAGTAATTGAAGTGAGTTACTAACCAAAGAAGAATTCCAACATCAAAGCAGATGTGTTAAAATGTGAGTCTGCAAAAAAAGGTAATTATTGTTACATCATGTGAAAAATGGAAAACATTTGTTAAAATTTGAAGGCTAAGACTATTTACTAGATATACTATACTATATTATAAAATGCATATTGAAGTTATATACCATCAAGAGATGTAACAAGGCCCAGAGCAGTAATGTCACAGCTTCAGTCCATATTTGCACATATCCTAGAACAAATGATTTCAGATAATGACATATAGACATCATCTGTTAAATCTTGCAGTTTTGCAAAACAATGAAATACTGTGCATATGACCTTTAGCTGTACAGCTCTTCAGTCAAATTTAGTGGTGCAAAAACACTACAGCGATAGTAAGGATGATAAGAGAAGCATTACAGGAAGAGAAGAACCCATATGTGGTCATGACACAGCAAAGAATGACACAACTTGAGAACATAGTCTTATCTATACCAAGTGCAAATGCTGATGAGCAAAATAATTAAAATAAAATTAACAGTAATAGCCAAAGTGCTAAAGAAAAAAAAAATACAGCAAAAACTGACTGAAACAGTAGTATGAAATGTCTGTAAAGAATTTCTAGAACTGCGTCCATGACATATTATAAGGTTAGACATATAGTTCAGTGATGCCTGACAGAACTACAGATCAGACTGAGTCATTCATCATCTGAACCAAAAGCTGTCAGATAATAAAGAGAATGAAGATTCTTTAACAGGTAGATTGACATAGATGCATGAAAGAGTTGTAGAGTAATAAATAAAATGAATTTCTAGATTAAAAAAAATCAGAAATCAAGAAGACTGATGTGGCTCCCATAGGAGCAAGTTAGAAAAGCAAATTCCTTAGAAATAGCATTTGCAAACATAACTTTAAAGACATACTGCTTAACAGATCCTTTGCTGGTGTATGTGACCATAGAAGGCAGAATAACCAGATGATGTCAGCATATCAGGGTCTCTGAATTCCATTAAATCAAGTGCAAAATGTATACAAGTGCACTTTTATGAGTTGTGTTTAGTATACACGTAATCTACAAAACTTGACTAAACAAATGTAGATGTGAGGGTGTCACATGTCCCAAAGACGTAACCAGTAACATGAAGGTATGAGGAAAGGAGTGAAAGCACAAAGCCATCATGTGAGGCAGACATGGTGGTGCAAGCTACATCCCCCTAAGCAAAGAATAACATCTCCATGAAGTGGAGGTCTCAGCTCCACAGATTTATATTCTAGTCCTGCTTCTACCAAAACTGCAACAAATACCTGAGCTGTCCCAACAATTTCTAAAATGCAACCAAAACCAGAGTTTTAGATGCATAAAAATCTGGGGCTTGTATTATCAAATCCATGGTAGAACTACTCACCCGGCAGTGTGAACATTGGCTCTAGGTGATGGTCCTTGATGCGTCAGCCTGACCCCATGTACCAAAATGGAAATAAGGAGGTTGATGTCAATGTCTTATGTTTTCAAATTATGGGAAAGGAAATACAGCAGCATATGCATGGAAAGTATAAGAAAAAAATAAAATCCGTATGTACCAGGCTTTGTATACGCCTAAATGCCTAAATCAGTATGTTAACCTAACTAATGGTAGCCTGGAATTTCACCCAGTTGTTGTGTGAAAGCCTTTACAGATTTTGCAAGTTAATTTACCTTACATTAAGTAAGGCTTCGACAAACCATTACAGTGAGGCTCCTTAGACATCTTATGCATCTCATTTATTGGTATATAAAAAACAAACTTATAAGAAAATACATTTACTCTGGTATGTTACTGTAAGTTGAATTAAATATAAATATCAATTACTTCCTCATTCTGTTTGAGGATGAACACCTAAAAGTGAGTAAAGTGATAGAGCTGAATAGGAAAAAAAATAAATAACCAAGCTGGTGGTTTTACAGATTGCAGGGGGTGGACCATTGATTTAGGTAGAATTAAGACTCCATGAAAGTTAAAACTACAACATATAGGACATAACTCAATATAAAAAATTCCTTAGGGAATAAAACATTCTCTTTTTAGACTATATATGTTGGCTTCAGCATGTGATGGAATAGCAGTTTTAAAACTGGCAGAATGTCGAACCAAAATGTATCGACTACACTACAGTAAAAGGGTAGTGTAGTTCGAGTATTTGAGTTCGACATTGTGTAGGGAGATCATGGCTCAGTGAGGAACAGGGAATTAGCCCATTTCCTTAGTGTGATCTCAGAGTTGGTATATTTAATGTGCAGGGGGTTTAGGGGGGAGCAGCGGGCAT
>NC_056734.1:723997827-724140327 GCF_019279795.1 Protopterus annectens | reverse complement strand
GAATACAATCAGCTCAGTTACAGAAAACAAATTAAAACAGCAAGATCGTGTGGGATCACTGGAAAGAAAGTGCTGACAGAGCTACAAAAATGTTAAGGATTCTATAAATTGTAAAAAGTGGGACGAATCAGTCACATTCAAAATATAACTTTTCCTGTGTGCATACTATCGATTATATACTGCCGAAGTAAGAATGGGTGAATATGTCTGCTGGTTAAGAATGGTGTATGACTGTTGTCTCAGTAAAAGCAAACCTTTAAAGATATATGGAGCTATGCTTGCATGTGGTGATAAGATATTGTTAATAGTTAAAGGACTACTTACAATTTAAAATCAAAATAAGTATCTGGAAATGATGATCTCTGCTTGACAGCAAGCTAATGCTGGGCCCATAATAATGTTAGCACTAAGACAAAGCCTGCAAATAATCTTCATTCTTAAAGGGGTTGTGCGGATAGAAAACTATTAACCCTGAAAGGTGAGCGATTGCTAGATGAAATGTAATGAAATTGTTAGAACATGCTTATTACTGCACGCCAAATGATACACAAGCTATGTATGAATGTTACAGAGGGATAATGTCTATATTCTGTGGCGCTAAACAGATTCCCAGCATGGAAACAGTGATGAAAAGCAGTGCGGGGTGGGGCTCATAAGCAAATTCCCACTTGACTAGAAATCATGTAGCTTAGGCATGGAAGAAGCCCTGGAGCTGTGTCGACAAATTCCACCAGTGCACAGGAAAAAGGTGCATACACACACTGTTGGGGAGGGGTTACATAAACAATTTATTTTTGACTTGACTTTTACAGAACATAAGTAAATCTTATTTGTTGACTATATGAGACCCAGAACTTGATAAAAAAGAATATAAAACTCTTATTTTCCTTTCTCTAAAACCACAAAAAGAGCATACACTTAACGTCATTTTTGTTCTTCCTTTCAAAGAAAAAAGAATTCTCATCTGGATTTAGATTTATTCAGTTCATATGGCCAATGTACATTGCAGGGCTGTGGACTGGTGTTGGTAGTGGTGGTGGTGGGAGGTGATGTCCAGGCACTTTGAGGTCGTTGCCACTTGAATAAGACTATACAGTATTGTGGTTAAGCAGTGGGATTGTGAAAGTGAGGGGCAACACAGGAAACGCTGCTGGTTCTTACTTCTATAACTGGTGAAAATGAACAAGTAATTTAACTGGCATTTGCTTGCCTTACATACCTCCCAACTGCCCAGATTTTCACAGATTGTCCAGATTTTTACCTCATATTTTTAGTCTGTTCCTCAAAAAATTTGTGGCTTACTGGCAAATCAATAAGGATTAAGTCACTAAATGATTACACACATTTGAGTTTTAGACTTCATATCCTTCAGAAAATGCATGCTAACACAAACCCTGTTATTCTAGAAAGTTTCTAAGTTTATAAAAGAGCATTTAAAATATATCCCTATTTTTGGGCCTTTGTCCCCCTTATTATTTTAAGCTCTGTCCAGATTTCTAAAACTAACAGGTTGAGAAATATCATACTAAAATGTTAATAAATAATAATGCTGATAGTTTTCTGTTTGGAAATTCTTTATTATTTAATGCAGGGCTTATTTACAAGTAGGACAGCAAATTTCAGTGTCATTGCTGAGTGATATGGAACAGAGTTAAAAGAGTAAAAGGGGCTAATTAAAAAAAGTATTCTTTATGTTACTGTCCCGTAGTAAAACAAGACCAGATGGGTGCAGAAATCTTAAATATATAAACTGCATTATTTCATGGTTTTATAAGACGTGGAAGGGGTGCTCCATGACAGATAGTATAGTAGGGTAATGGATTATGACTGAGATAACATACTGTAGCTGTATATGTAATAATGCATGTATGGGTGTGGCCAGACTGCATGGGCATTTTGAAGCACATGACAAAAATCTCCTGCAGCACAGCTCCCGACAATATGTGTGTGTGTGTGTGTGTGTGTGTGTGTGTGTGTGTGTGTGTGTGTGTGTGTGTGTGTGCAGATACATACGTATTGTTCTCATCCTAAGTGCTTTATTTTGCTATCTGTATTATACTTCATTGTGTACATGGAAGTGAAAAATGAATAGTTTGGACTAAAGATGTGTTTATATTGCATTATGACTTAAAAAAGTAATAAGAAATATATTTTAATTTCAGTCATGATTGCCATGTTTATGATGTTCTCAGAATAAGTATTTTGTAAGCTTACACAAAATATCAGAAACTGTTAAAAAATTTGAATGCATATTTTCAAAACAGGAAACACTCCCATTATACTGCAGTTTTTAATGCATTTTTTTCAAATTTCAATGGAGTTGTCTTACAGCATTTTTTCATATGTTCATATAGAGATGAGGCCTTTAGATTTTGCTTGTATTAACTTTCTAGTTGCAATCTGGTTTTACTTTGATATATGTATTGAGATATTCTGTTTCTGATCTTCGATGGGTGTTGGGTCACATACCTTTACATCTACTTTTCTGGTTGACGATAATATTTCTTTTAAATAGTATATCACAGGACATTGTTTGCTCTGTATGTTGTACTGTAGATCAGGAAAAATGATTAAAATAATAAAGAGGGCATTGAAGACTAAACAGTTCCCCCATGGATGTGAGTATTTTTACGCTTATATTGTGTTTTGAATGTTTTGGTTTGAATATGGCAGATATTAAGCACTTCTATGAAAAAGTCCATTGCTCAGTTGTTGGTACACTAATGTGATTGAAAGGGCTGTGTTATGAGCCGGAAGGGATAGCAGTCCTTTGACTGAGAAAAATGACTGTAGAAAGCTTTACTGTGCATTTATGCTCTGTGCAGTCCAATAGCTGCAGACAGGGAAGGCACGAGAGGGAATAAAGCCTATTTAGATAATTTATTTTCTTGCATGTGGGGCAGGAATATGACACATTATAATGTAAACAAAAATATTATAACAATAACCCACGCCTGGGTGTAGGTAATGCTGGATATACCCACAGTTGGTGTGGTTTGGTCACCAGGGCGAAGCCGAGTGGCCAAACAAAGACAACCGTGGGTAAATCCAGCATTACCCACACCCAGAAGTGGGTTATTGCTATTATACAATGACATTATTTAAGAAAAAAAATAATTACTTTTCTTAAATAATGGCATTGTATAAGGCCTCCTTGCTGCCCTTCCGCAGCTGTCTGGTATTCTGTGGCAGTTCTGATGTACTGCGCATGCGTATGCTTATGCAGTACATCAGAGCTGTCGGCAAAAGCAACGGAGAAAGCAAGATCTCCGTTGCTTTTTACAAACTGTCTCACTATGTTAAAGGAGTTTACTATAGCGAGACAGCTTTAAAAAAAGCAACGGAGAATCTCCATTGCTTTTTTTAAAGCTGTCTTGCTATGTTAAACCCATTTAACATAGCGAGACAGTTTTGAAAAAAGCAACGGAGAAAGCAAGATCTCCGTTGCATTTTACAAAGTGTCTCGCTATGTTAAAGGAGTTTAACATAGTGAGACAGCTTTAAAAAAAGCAACAGAGAATCTCCTTTGCTTTTTTTAAAGCTGTCTCACTATGTTAAACCCATTTAACATAGCGAGACACCTTTAAAAATAAGCAACGGAGATAGGAAGATCTCCATTACTTTTTTAAAGCTGTCTCGCTATGTTAAACTCATTTAACATAACGAGACAGTGTGTAAAAAGCAACAGAGATCTTGCGTTCTCCATTGCTTTAAAAAAAGAGTTATACTAATGGAAAACGTCTGAGCAACTGGACCTTTTTCCATTAGTATAACTCTGATTTACAACGTGTAAGCTGACCAATCAGCGTGCACATTTTAGAATATTAATGGAGGGGGGGGTCATTGTATAATCTGATTTAACTGGAGGTAATTCTGCAAAGGAGTTTTTTTTTTCTGTGAAATGCAGTGACCTCAGGGGTGTCAGATTCCCATATATGAGTATGCAGAGGGTTTTTTTTTTTTTTTGGTGCAAAGTAAAGCAGTTGCTATTTTAGGGTGGCTCGGAGACTACAAAGGTATGTTTTACAATGTGTGTGTGTGTGTGTGTGTGTGTGTGTGTGTGTGTGTGTGTGTGTGTGTGTGTGTGTGTGTGTGTGTGTGTGTGTGTGTGTGTGTGTGTATGTGTGTCTGTGTGTAAAAAAATCCATACTTTAACTTGTGTTACTCCAAACTCCATTTACTAGTAGATGCTTTCACTCTAAGTTCACAATGGACTTTTTCAGCAATATGTAAACCTTACTCACTCATTCCATTTATATATAACAAATCTAATATTACATGGCACACAATCACCTATGAGGATAAAACCTTCTGACTTGTTTTTTCATATATAATTAAGTTATGAACAACAGAACTGTCACATGACATAAATGTTCCTGAGTTTTCTGTTAGAGCCTCCTGTCTGTCTTCCCAACATAAAAAGCAGGTGGTGCAACTAACTACATAAATGATATTAGTGCCCACTTGCATCATAAGTTCTTTAATTCCTTTTATTACAAAAGTATGGGTTGTTGGCTATATGTCTACAGCTCCTAAAACATCACAGGAAAAAGGTTCTTTCCTCTTGCTTGTAGTCAAATACTTTCATTCTCTGGTCAACCACCCCCTCTTTCAAGGAAGGTTTACAGAGCATCTCCTGTATTGCTAAAATGTTTGGGGTATTCTTCAGTACCTTGCAAAATAATAGTGTCACTATCTAATATCTTCCATTTGTCCATTACTACTTTTTTGACTCCAATAACAGCATAATGAAGCAAAGTGTCATGCAGAAGACTCTCCTATTGAGAACGCAGCAAAAGAACCAAGTGTTAAGAGGCAACATAGTTAAATGCTGTGCAAATGTGTTGGCCCATATGCATAATCTGTGAAAACTTATAATGTGGACATATCCAGTCCAACCCTGTATCATAGGTTCATAGGTTTATAGGTAGGTACTAGGCTATCTGCCCGAGGGCATTTATAAGCCTAGCCAGAGTCTGTCGGCTTTCGCCACCCCATTGATTAATTAACTGAGCCTCTGTCAAGCAGAGCCAATGAAGTGATCCCAGGGGTGTATTTTCTGTTACCCATCCACTCATCAAGGCTTCTCTTGAAGAGTGTTAGTGAGGGGCTCTGCCTAATGTAGTTAGGAATTTTGTTCCAAAGCATGGGGAGTCTCTGTGACAGGAATCTGTCCCTCCAGCATGTTCTATTTATTGTTGTGGTGAGGTTTAGCTCACTAGAGCGCATGGCTCGCAGTGACTTGGATTTCTTTAGGTGGAGCATATCCATCAATTCTGAGTTGAACATGGCTTTGTAAGTCAGGCAGAGATCAACTCTGAGTAAGCAATATGCCACTGAGTACAGCCGGAGTTTTTTCAGTCGGGCTGCATAGGACATATGTTTGAGGCCAGTAATCCTCTTGGTGAGGTGCTTTTGTGGTCTTTCCAGCTGTTGGAAGTGTCTTGTGAGGTACATCCCAAATGGGGCATTGTACTCTATGATGGGTCTGATGAGTGATGAGTACAGGGGCACTATAACCTCTTTATTTCTAGATGCGAACCCCTTAGTAATTAGATGGGCCACATAGAAGGATTTCCTAACTACTTTGGCAATATGATTGTCAAAGGAGAGATTACTATCTACCTGGGTCCCCAGATCTCTTATTACCTCTTCTGTATTAAGGGGGCTGCCATCTATGTGGTAATTTGTGGGTGTTTTGTTTTTCCCAAATGGGATGACTATGCATTTTTTGGCATTTAGCTTGAAGCCATGACTTTGACACCAGGTGTCTGTCTCAGTAAGGCCTTTTTGAAGGATGCCCATGTCAGCTGGAGAGTCAATTATGGCTCTCAGTTTGCAGTCATCGGTGAACTTGGTTAGCCTCACAGTAAGACGCTGTCCTGTTCGATTCTCAGCTAGAGTGTCTTCTGCGTGGAGACATGCATGTAAAAGTGCCCCTGTCTCAGTGGGAGCTGTGCTGTTAAGAAAATGAAATAAGCTGATTATTTTCTTTCTTTTATTGTCTTGATATGTTTCCAGTGGGTATTTGTCACCATTGAGTGGGCTAACCAACGAATGGCTGAACATCGAACAATAAGCATCAGATGTTCATTCACTGAATGTTCATTTCATGGACAGGGTAACGACATGTCCAACGCTTCCCCATCTCACACACAGAAGTGTTTCACATCCCTTTCCCCACTGGAGTATGGTCTCAGAGTTGGTATATATAGTAATGGAGGTGTGGGGGGCTTTGCCCCCCACCTTGGTGGGTTTGAAACACTTCCATGTGTGAGACAGGGAAGTGTTGGACAAGTAGTTACTTACCCTGTTGATGAAATGAAAGTTTGCTGAGTGAACTTTCAATGCTTATTGTTCAATGTTCAGTCATTTGATGTTTAGCCCATTCAATGATCGAACATAGACCCGTTTCCAGCAGCTCTGCTCACACAAACATAAGGAATACTAAACATTTTTATGAGATTTTAGTTGAATTGTACTGGTAGAGGTTGGGGGCTCTTCAACCTGTTGTGTGCTTCTCCAAGAATATTGGATGTGTCTATCAGGATAATTCATTTTGTTAAAAAAAAAATAAAGAAAAGAAAAATGTCCATGTCATAGTGAGTCTACCCCTCAGTCAGACACATAAATGATCTAGGCATGCTTGTTGATAATTCCTTATCTTTTCTCCATCATGTCTCAGCAGTAGTTTGGAAAGCCTTCTGTCTGGCTTATCTAACACCCAAGGGTATCTCCTCTAGAACCAAAAAAGTCTTAATTCCCCTTACTCATCTGTAGTGAGAATATAGTGCTGCTTTTTTCATGTATTTGTCTAAACATTTCTCTCAGCTTGAGAGAGCTCAGAGATTCCTAACTAAAAGTGTCAGCAGTCACAAGGCCCTCAGGTGTCTGGATATACTGGCAGCCATTTCTCTGTACTCAGTCTCTTGCAGAGTCCTCCATGACAAGCAATGTCTAGTCTTTCAAGCCATGAAAGATCAGATCTGATTCTTGTTCACCACTTATTCTACCTTAGAACAAATAGTTCCTCAAATGTCTTTTTAGAAGATACAAACTTTCACCAGCAGCTAACAGTGGGATATTAGATTCATACCTTCATGTATTCCCCATCTCTGGAGCACACGTCCACTACATGCCAAGCAGCACCCCTGTTTCATTTGATGTAAACCAACATAATTGAATGGGCAGCTTCAAATTCTGTCCACTCTATCTTGTGTTGCCTTCCCAGAGGCTGGAGGGAACTGCTAAATATGATTGGCTTGGTTTGTAATGATCTATGGAACTCTTTAATATTGTGATTTGTTTAAATTGCCAATAAAGCCCCCTCAGAAGATCACAGTGGTCAGAGATGTGACATTTTCTTCTGCCTTTTCACTTTTGTATTAATGGCAAAATAGTGGCCTATCACCTCAATGAAGGATTTACTCCTGGACATTACCCCAGGGAATATTTCTAATGCCACATAAATCATGTTTAATACTTATGTTTACTGGTGAACATGTACCATCCTTCTGTCAGATACTTAAAACAAATATTTTATGACTGCTGTTGGTTAAAATTTATTTTGTCAAGAAGCAGAACAACCTTTTAAACAAGTTTTTAAACAAGTTTCTGACTTTTCTGTTAATGTAGTTGTGGAGATAGTGTTGTCCATCTCTCCAGCTCCTGTACAGCCTTTTACACTAATGTTAGCATCAGCTAGGAAATGTATCTAATGAAAATAGAAGATTTCCATTCACTTACACTAACAGAACTGATTAAACCTCTTCAAGGATTTTGTGACAAAATATTGTTCACCTTTCCGAACTAATTCCCATGAATTTCAATAATACCTCTAATATCATTTAAACTGAGATTACTGCTAGAAAATTACAATTCCTAACCAAATGGTTGCCTTTTCCTCCAGTCTTATCCTTGCTTTTATAGCATCAGCTGAGTTTATTGATATACTGTAGTCCTTATTACTTTGTTATATAATCAGCCTTAGTGCCAAATGATTAGATTACACACACCTATGTATTCAATCTAAGGTTTCTGATTGTGTCAAATCAAATGATCACCCATATCTATATTCATCATCTAAACTTACTCTCCCTGTATTTCCCTTCTGTTTTATTTTGATGTGTATATATTGTTTTATGAAATATTTCAGTAAAAAGTCAAACATCAATCTTGAACTGAATCATCTGGTCCCAAATAGTAAAGCTTGATCCAAGGTGTTTCCAGAGACTGAGTCCAACACATACATCCCAGGAAGTAGCAAAAAACGTAAAATAATTATTTTCCACAAAGAAAGTCAAAGTCAAAGAAAACTTTATTGTCATTCAGAACTACACAGCAGTGTAGCTGAACGAAATTACAATGCTTCATTCTCAATGCAGGAAACAGTTGCACATAGAGACAAAGAAAAATTAATAAAATATCAGAGTAGAATTTTAATAAGTAGCAATTTGTATGTAAAGTAGGACAGCAGTAACCCACACCGATCCCAGAACAGGAGACAAGGAAGACAAAGAACAATATGAAGGTAATATTGTCAAAGTAAAATTGAAACAATAACAGCATATCTATGAATAGACTGAATTATTGCAGTTTGTATATTGCACTTTACAGCCCTTCTGTGTGTAGGTGAGCTACCTTAGAATTGCACTTAGTTATTGCATATCCATAAAATAAGCCTCTTGATAGGCTAGTTATGTAACATACTTCATGGTTCGTTTTTCCTAAGAGTTCAACGGTCTAATGGAGAGCGAAAAAAAAAAAAATGTTTCTTAGTCTGGTGGTCTTACAATGCAGGCTTCTGTACCTCCTGCCTGAGGACAGGTGAGTGTACAGAACATTGGCAGGATGTGTTGGATCGCTGGAAAGCTTTTTGGCCCTGTCGATGCACTGGCATTTATGTAGATCCTCCAGAAGTGTAAGGGAGGTGCTAATGATTCTTTCTCCCGACTCTACAACTCTCTTGAGAGCCTTCCGATCCTGATTGTTACAGCTCTCATACCAGACTGTAATGATGTTGGTCAGGACACTTTCAATGGTACCCCTATAAAAGGTCTGAGGTATGGAGATTGGTAATTTTCCCTTCCTAAGTTTCCTTAGAAAGTGCAAGCCCTGCTGAGCTTTTTTGACTGTGCTGAATACATGGACTGACTAGGATAAGTTCTCCTTGATATGAACACCCAAGAACTTTGTACTCTTGACCCTTTCTACTGTCATCCCTTTTATCACTAGAGGTTTGTGTCAAATTGTTGGAATCACAAGAACTGCCAGGTCAGTGACAGAATCGTGCATGGGGATATCCACAAAAGAAAGCAAGACAGAGGAGTGCATGAGAGAATCCAGTGACTGCAGGAATAATTATATATCTTGGGGCATGCATACTGCCAAACCATCCTATTAGACACTGGAGACATGGCAGGTCAGCAGGTGTCTGACTGTATGGGAGACAGTGCACTTTGAAGGAGTTTCTCATCTATGTGAGGATGTGATGTCCCATTGCTACAACTATTAACTGCCTACTTCCTGTGCAAACAGGTTTAAAGAAAAGATAGGGAATATGGTAAAATGGAAGTTGCTGTCCAACAGGTAGCTTGAAAGGTAACTGGTCCCAGTCCCAGTCCAGAAGATGAGTCAGTTAGTCCGTCAAGGAAACGGCATCTGGAGACAAGAGCAGGCAAGAGGTGGTCAATTGCCACAGAAAGCCAAAAAAAGAAATAAACTAAGCAAATGCTAAAGGTGAGTTATGCTTTATCCCACCAAGCATATGTCAATATATATCTTGATAAAGACACTGTACAAACCAGGAAGCTGCAACGAGATAGACATATTGTTTATGTATAGTTATTCATTGACTTTCTGAATAGGATCATATGATTGTGAGAACATAAACATCTGCAGTCAGTTACTTCAAAGTTTTTGTATTTTTTAGCTCAGGATAACTTTCCTTGGTAACTAATGAACATTAGCTAGGATTGAGACAACATACTATAAAAAGATAATATATTAATGAGTTAACAGCTGATTTAATGCATTGCAATAAAAAATTCTGCATATGCTTTAGCCTTAATAGATGGTAACTGTAATGTATACAGCTGGCAAGTATTCATGTATGCACAGGCATTTTTGCATAAAACTGGCACTCTATATATTAACAATGAAGCTTGACTGGTGAGTGCAGAGCCATTTTAAATACATTATGAGGCCCGGCATAGCCATTGTGAGGGTTATTATAGTTTGACAAAACCAATTATCTGACAAAAGGAGAGGCTTTTAAATTTATTTTGGTAGGAATGGTCTGTCTGTCAGTCTGGCTGTCTAACTAACCCTCTCTGTCTGTTTATCTGTTTCTTCCTTTCAGCTTTTCTGTATCTCTGTATCCATTCCTCTACTTGCAATTTATTTACTAATATTACAAATTACCAAAAAAAAATTATAATTACTTTACTATATAAGTTGACTCCATAGTGTGTTGCATTACATTACCTAATGTAATGGCAGAGAAAAACAATGTTTCAATGTTGTCAAATCATTTGGAGATGCAGTTTGTTTCTCGAATCACTTTTTAGTTGACTTCTGCCACTTTTGGTTATCTTTTATGAATTAGAGATGGTAGAATGAACAGCACAAGTATGGTGAATAATCTTGCTATATTACAGTACCATGTGTTTTTGTATAGAGTTATGTAATATGTCATGTTTTGCATAATTATAATGTAGATTCAGAAATATGCATAATGTTTGCCTGCTTACGTTTCACCAACAATGGGACATCTGTGTTCACACATACCTTCTTTTGTCTATTGGAATGTGCAAAGGCACTGTGTGGATGTAACATCAAAGAAGCTATAGGACAGTAAGACAGCAGCAAGCAGCATGCCATTTTAATAGAAACATGATAATAAATTAATAAATAATGAATAAAAAGAAGCATTAATGCACCAGCACTCATGCAATTTCAGAGAGGCACGCTAACTTCATTTAGCTTATAAACAGCTGCCTGGGTGAAGGAATTTGCAAACAGCAGATACATTTCCTCAACAAAAGAATTCACAGAACATGCACATTAGAGTAGGCCTTTCAAAAGCTACTGTGGCCAGGCAAGCAGGCTTGAAACTTCACACATTTGTAGAATTATTTGAAGTTCTAAAGTACGCCTTAGTTTCATAATGCTTTTTTGTGTGTATGCTTGTGATAACACTTTACTAAAATTCACAATTAGTATTAAGCCAGTCGACTGATGTCATTGCCTTTTAACTCATTTTATTGGTGCAGCTGCTACGTTCAGTGAGGGATGAAATGACACTGTTGTTCACAGACGGAGGAGGCACTGAGACAGATATGGCACCTCTCTACACTTTATACAGAAGCGGTCGAGCAGTGAGGCTATTCTGCTGCTCGTGTTATGGGAAGGTTGGCACAGCTATAGAAATGACAGCTATCAGCTGTTAGGAGCTGAAGTAATGGTGATGTTGTTGCCAAAGTGGGGTACAGAGATAGGTATGTTACCTGCAAAAAAAGGAGTCATCATTCTCTCTGTTAGTGGTCACATGCAGGTGGGACTGAGATTATGTTAATCTATGAAATGCTCAAAGCCCTCCATCACTGGCATATGGAATTTGTGCCCTTTACTTGCACAGTAAGCTTAAAATTAGTACAGATAAGGTGATACACTGGGCATAGATTCCCACATGGGGGTATGGAAGCTTTAACTCGCCAACACAATTCCTGGACAGCTCTTCTTCTTCAGTGGATGTCATTTTGTTTTGTTTTTTTACCCAAAGTATGTAAATAACTGATCATGAAAAAAGGATGTAGTGATAGTAATGTGAGGATTGCACTGAAAATATTTATTTGCTGTGGGAAAGGCAGACAAGAAAGAAAGAAGTTATGGCATCTTTACAGATAGTGGGTTTGGCTTTACTGGTCTGAATTCTCCAGTAAAGACTTAAAAATAGTAAAATGTCTTGGACATTCAGAAGTTATATAGCTGAAACACTGCTATGTCCTTAAGGGGTCCTTTGCATTAATTCAATGAGCCTCCACTGCAGCAGGTTTAACTGAAAACTCTAGCTGGACAGGGTCTTTCTTTCAGTCTTTACTAAAAAGTTATACTGGTTATAGCATTACTGAGTGGTACACTGTGACTGTCAAAAAGCTTAAACGAAGGTAAACTTTCATATATACATACAATTATCAGACAAGAAACTTTTTACAATGTAGATTCATACTGGAATTATTTCACCTCTATTAATGGGGACCCACCAACTCAACAAGATAAACAATATATATTGGAATCTGCTTATAGAACTACATCTTCCATTGTCTGGAGACTTTATACATGGAAATTTTTACATAGATCTTTTTATACACCTTTGATGATGAATAAAATTAATAATAAAGATAATCTATGTAAGAGATCTAATGTAGAAATTAATGCTGACTGGGCTCATATGTTTTATGACTGTATGAAGTTGAAAGAATACTGGAAGTCAATTAATGAATTTTTGCAGGCTCTTTTACAGATAATTTCATTATTTCTAAGTCTCTTATATTATTCAACACACCTGTACCTCAATGTGTTAAAAAGATTAAGCTTCCCTTGTTATGGTCTATCCTAGCAGTGGCTAGGAAAATAATAACTAGAAATTGGATTTCAGATACACCTCCTTCGTTCAATGAATTTAAAAATGTTATGAATATAATGTGTCATATGGAAATAAGCACAATTAGAATGAGAACAACTAGAAAAACATCACATTTTATTGTATGGGATAATTTACAAAATTTGTTAAAAAAATTCTAATTTCAATAGCACAGTATTTTAGTTTAATTAATTGATCTGATTGTAGTGGATGTCTTTGTAAATACTTTAGTTGTTTTGTTGAATATTATAATAATACCTATTTTTAATTATTTGTATAAAATTGTTATGATATTTCTCTTATATGTTAAAACAATAAATTTGTTTTAAAAAAAAAAAAAAAAAGCTTAAACGAGAAATGACCCAATACAAAGGATGCAGAATTTATAACATTGAGAGTGTGTATGCGTGCATGCATGTGTGTGTGTAAGTGTGCGTGTGTGTGTGTGCGTGTGTGTAAGTGTGCATGTGTGTGTGTATGTGTGTGTATATGTATTAGCTGGCAGACCAGGAAAACATAAGTAAAGTGTTATGCAATAAAGCACAAGCACCGAGCTTTGATGTGACTCTTAAAGGAATGCCTGTGTGACAAATGCAAGAAAATATAATTCCTATTTACTAGTATTGTTTAAATATAGATTACACACACGCACACTCCCAGACTTGTTCTGAGTTGATTCTAAATGACAAAAAATACACTGAACCCACAGACATCGCCAATATCATGGCAGACAGGTTCAGTGCAAACTTCTCCACCCCCCCCCCCCCAAAAGAGCAAGTATCTATCCCGGCAGAGTGCAGCCTCCCAAACAACTCTGATGCTCAGGTGAAGGCCGCCCTCTCCAAAGCAAAAAACACTGCTTCCATGGGACCAGATGGTGTCCCGGGTTGCGTCCTACATGAATTCCAATAAGAACTAATCCCTCAAGTAAATCTGCTGTACAATCTCAGCCTCACTACAGGATATGTGCCCAAAGAATGGCGTACAGCAACAGTGGTCCCACTCCACAAAGGTGGCGCCTCTACGGACCCTGGAAACTATCGCCCCATAAGCCTGACTAGCCTAGTCTGCAAGGCTATGGAGAGGATCATCATGGAACTCATAAACAAAGACATTGGGGACCTACAGACACTAGATCCTACCTAATTTGGCTTCGTCAAGGGCAGATCCTGCCTTTTGAACCTGGTCGACTTCTTCGAAACAGTCACCAAGGCCATAGATGAAGGGAAGGTAGTCCACGCAGCCTATCTGGACCTCGCAAAGGCATTTGACACAATACCCCACTCAGGCATCATAGATAAGCTATCCAGCCTAAATATAAACCCCTATGTCACAAGATGGGTCGCAAACTGGCTCAAAGACAGAACCCACAGAGTCAGAGTTGCTGGAGCCATGTCAGACTCGAAACCGGTCACAAGTGGCATCCCACAAGGTTCTGTCCCGGGACCTCTCTTGTTCGGTATTTACTTTTCTGAGGTACAGGCCAACGTGGGAGGACTATGGCTCACCAAGTTCACAGATGACTGCAAACTGGGTGCCATAATCGACTCTCCAGCTGACAAAAACATCCTTCAAAAAGGTCTCACAGAGACAGATAACTGGTGCCAGAGCCATGGTCTAAAGCTAAATGCCAAAAAGTGTATAGTCATACCCTTTGGCAAAAACAATGTGCCCACAAATTACCACATAGGTGGTAACCCATTAAGTACAGAGAAAGTAATTAGGGATCTGGGGACCCAAGTTGATAGCAATCTCTCCTTTGACAACCACATTGCCAAAGTGGTTAGAAAGACCTTCTACATAGCCCACCTCATCATGAAAGGAGTCACATCTAGATCAAGAGAGGTAATCGTGCCCCTTTATTCATCCCTCATCAGTCCCATCATAGAATACAATACCCCCTTTGGGATGTACCTTACCCGACACCTGCAGCAATTAGAAAGACCCCAAAAGTACCACACCAGGAGGATTAAGGGACTCAAACAGATGCCATATACTGCTCGGTTAAAAAAACTTCAGCTCTACTCAGTTGCATACTGCCTACTTCGAGGCGATTTATGCCTGACATATAAAGCTATGTCCAACCCAGAATTAATGGACATGCTCCACCTCAGTAAATCTAAATCCCTTAGAGCCACGCGCTCGAGGGACTTGAACCTCAGCACAGAAATAAACAGAACATGCTGGAGGGACAGATTCATAACCCAGAGGCTCCCTTCGCTCTGGAATAGAATTCCAATTCATGTTAGGCAGAGCACCTCACTGACTCTCTTCAAGAAGAATCTTGATGAGTGGATGGGGGATCGTAGGTTTGTCCCGGGGATTACTTCCGTGTCACTATTAGACAGAGGCACAGTAAACTAAACTTTAAAAAGGGCACAGTATACTCAAATCAAGGGGTGGCGTAAGCCAAACACAATCGGGCTAGGCTTATAAATGCCCCAGGGCAGATAGCCTAGTATGAACCTATGAACCTATGAACCTATAAAGTCTTGCCAAAGTACTAATTGAAATAATTTGGTATAATGAAGCATTGTTTTCTAAAATTAAGATATATTGCATAATACGTCATACACAGTCTTATGCTGATTCATTTGTACAATTTTTCAAAAATGTGACACTTGATGAATTGTGTAAAGTTATAATGTAAAGATTTTGAGCAAAAGAAATGGAAACATTAGTTTTTGAACCACATATGCACAGTAACACTATTAAAAAGCTACTAATATTGGATTTAAATGTAGACCATCACATTGGCTTGTGAATTATGTTTCATTAGTAACTTTTGCATCTTGGTGGCCACGGTGGTGCAGCGGCTAGCTTTGCCACCTCACAGCAAGAGGTTCTCTGGTTCAATTCTCAGCTGGGGTGCCTTCTGTGTGGAGTCTAGCATGTCCTCCCTGTGGTTGCGTGGGTTTCCTCCGGGTACTCCAGTTTCCTCCCACATCCCAAAGACATGCTGTAGGTAGATTGGAAACTCTAAATTAACCCTAGGTGTGAGTGCGTGTGTGTGTGCCTTCTGTGGAAGGTTGGGCGCTGGGCTGTCAACTTGACACTGTAAAACTCCACTGCCAATAATGAGCGGACAGGTGATCTGCTGTGTCAACCCCTAACTGGGAAAAGCTGAAAGAAGTAACTTTTGCATCTTGTGTGGTAGCTTGTTGTCAGAAACAGCCTGATTTAAAAGATAGTAAGCAATTAAATCAGGAACAAAATATTCCTCAGCATGAATTCTCCATGGCTCAGTGGATGAAAAGAAGAAAAAGAAGGAGATTGATTAGCATCACTTGTTTGGATGAAGGATACAAAATAAATGTTGCTTTAAAAATACAAGTATGCACTTGGCAGTGGTATTTACTAAGGGCTGTTGCACTCTGTGTGATTATACTAATGAAAAAGTAAGAAAATACACGAAAAGGAAGAAGAAAGCAAAACAAATTAGTGAGAGGAAGGAAGGGGAAATTATACGGACAGCAGCAAGCTGATACAGATAGAGAGAGAAGAGAGGAGATAGGCAAACACCAGAGATCGAAAGACACATAAGAAGAAAAAATACAGTACAGTAGTATAAAAGTCAGTCTGAATGGGTGAAAATTGGATGCTTTTTCTTGACAAATTGTTGATCTTGAGTACTAAAAGATAGAAACAGGAAAAGGATAAAGAGAAGCAAAGAAAAAGAGATAGAAAAGGGATGCAGAGAAAAACTGATGCAAAATTGGAGATGAGCAGCTTGGATTTAGATCAGGATGTAGCAAAAACTACCTGATGTTTATAGTGAGACAGAAAGTGAAAGGATAGATTTACCCATCCTGGAGGGAGGTCATGCACTTGGCTACTTCTCACAGTTGACACCTGGTGCAGATTGGGGATGTATGGGATGCGTTGTCCTAAAGTGAAACAGGTTTGGGACATTGGCTGAGTCACTGTATTGAGGGATGATGCACCAGCTCATCACCATAACACGTCCAACCCTAAATGTACAATTTGCACATGGTTGGGGTGGGGGGTTAAGGGCACAATAAAAAAAAAATTCCTCTGCAAGCAATGTAACATTGTAACATTGAAGCATGAGTCTCAATCTCCGCTTTAGCCCTTTGCAAGAGTTGCAACAGGCCTGGAGATGGAATGAGTGCCAAGTACACACAGAGACTGAGGGGAGATCCTGGGGGATGCTGAGCAACAGCTGTGATAAGAAGAGCAAATATAGAGCAGCTAAACAGTGATGTCATGACATGGACAGTTAATGTTGCCAATAAGGATAAGGGTAACAGAAACCATTTGAAACACTTTCTACTTCTGATAATGCTGCTTTGCATGCGACTGGTAGAATGTCTCTATCCTGCCAGGCAAAAAAAAAAAACTGCCAGTGTATAACTTAACATCAAATGGCTGTGCGATATGTTGTTGGCCTTTCAGCTTGTGGCATCACCTATGGTACCAGAAGTTCCTACATAAATTTTATTGATGAAGCTTCATATCTTACTTCAGGTGATCAATCATTTATGTACTTGCAATAAAGTATTCCTTTGTGGTCATTATTACATTAGCCTGCCTTTTTGTATGATACATTTTGAAAAAAAGCAATTCAATTGGTTGTCAGCGGACCATGTTGAAGGTACTGTTTCCTGTAAGCTGCTTTGTGTGCACAGTGGTGTATAACTGACCAGGTCTCTATGCACATCTGTTGTGTGACCATGCACATGCACTTATATGAGTGATCAGTTCTAAACAGAATCCATTACACACAGCTGTTAGGCATAATTAGGCTATTAGACTATGTGACTACAAGCATGTTTCCAGCAGTGTTATAGTACTTGCAAAAATATAAGTTAAGCAGCATTTAGCACCTCATTAACTATAAGGATGCCCTGCTGTACACAATATCTTAGCTATGGTGTCTGTAAAGCTTTCTTTTCATGGTCAGTAAAATGATTAGAGGGCTAGTAATTACAGTAGAGAGTCTATTATCCAAAAGTTCATAGGTTCATAGATTGGTACTAGGCTATCAGCCCTAGGGCTTATACAAGCCTAGCCATAACAATTCCCTGGATATTTCTTCCCACAATATTTACTTCCCTGGACCCCTGTCTAGCAGGGTGACTGATGTGATCCCCGGGGTGAATTTCCTATCTCCCATACAATGGTCACGATTCCTTTTGAAGAGTGCCAAGGAGGCGGTCTGCTTGACATGTATGGGCAGTCTGTTCCAGAGTATGGGGAGTCTCTGGGTCAGGAACCTATCCCAACAGCATGTTTGGTTCACTGTGATGACAAGGTGTAGATCCCTGGAGCATGTAGCTCTGAGGGATTGGGATTTCTTTAAGTGGAGCATGACCAACAGCTCAGATTTGACATGGCCTTGTATGTTAAGCAGAGATCATCTCTGAGTAGACAATATGCCACAGAGTATAGCTGGAGTTTTTTTAGATGGTCAGCATAGGGCATCTGCTTTAGGCCTGTGATTCTTTTAGTGAGGTATTTCTGCAGCCTTTCCAGCTGTTTCAGATGTCTTGTGAGGTACATACTAAATGGGGCATTGTACTCTATTATGGGTCTAATGAGGGATGAGTACAGTGGGACAATGACCTCCTTTTTTCTGGATGAAAAGCCCTTAGTGATGAGGTGTGCCAAATAGAAGGATTTCCTGACTGTTGTGGCGATGTGGTTATCGAATCTGAGACCACTGTCCACCTGTGTCCCCAAGTCTCTCATCACACTTTCGGTGTTAAATGTACTGCCACCTATGTGGTAATTCATGGGTACATGTTTTTTCCCAAAGGGGATAACTATACATTTATTGGCATTAAGCTTGAGCCCATGGCTCTGGCACCAAACATCTGTTTCTGTAAGGCCCTTTTGTAGAATATCCACATAATTTGGGGTTTCAATAATGGCTCCCAGTTTGCAGTCATCTGCGAACTTTGTTAGCCAGAGTCCCTTAGTGTTGTCCTGTACTTCAGAGAAGTAGACGCCAAACAAGAGTGGTCCCAGGACTGAACACTGAGTTACTCCACTTGTCACCTATCTGGAGCTGGATTTAGAGTCAGCTACTTTTACAGTCTGGGTTCTGTCAGTAAGCCAGTTGGCAAACCACTGAGTGACGTAGGGCTTTATGCCCAGCTTCGTAAGTTTATCTATGATTCTAGAGTGGGGAATGGTGTCGAAGGCCTTGGCGAGGTCCAGATAGGCTGTGTGGACCACCTTACCCTTGTCCACAGCTCTGGAGACTGATTTGAAGAAGTCAATCAGGTTCAGGAGACAAGATCGGCCCTTCATGAACCCAAATTGGGTGGGGTCCAGTGTTTGAAGGTTGCCAATGACTTTGTTTATAAGTTCCATGATAATGCGTTCCATGCCCTTGCAGATCAGGCTCATCAGACTGATGTGATGGTAGTTCCCGGGATCCAGGGTGGATCCCCCCTTGTGGAGTGGGATAACTGTAGCTGTGCGCCGCTCAGTGGGCACGAAGCCTGAGGTGAGGCTATGATTAAACATGACACTTAGGTGAGGTGCCAGATCATTTTGTCGTTCATGTAGTACACAGCCCGGGATGTCACATCTGGTCCTATGGATGCTGTATTCTTAGCTTTGGAGAGTGAGGTTTCTACCTGTGTGGCTGTGATTACTGTCTACAAACTAATTGAGACATAGGGCAGTTCATATAATCAAACATGCATTGAACTGGATAAAAAAACTTCTGAAATCTTGTGTATTTTTCTACATGCAGGGAATACACTTTTAAACCACTGAACAATTCCAGTGGACAATAAAGAACATTTTTCACACATGAGCAGGCTACAAGCTCAAAAAACATGCATATTCAGACTTTATGATTTTTCCTACCCGAAAATTTTGGAAGATTGCGTTCGTGTAATTGACCATTCGGATAATTGATGTTCGGATAATTAACTCTCTACTGTAGTAAGCAGGATACAGCTTAACTGCACTGTTTCACTTACCATTGTGATTATCAACTGGTATAGGAAGAACCTTAAAACTAAACATCCCTGCCAGTTGTCACACAGTGAGATGAAGCAGTATTTTTTCCTCATAAAATCTGCCACAGGGATGTTACAATTTTACAATCTGGTCTCTGACTGTAATGATAGCAACAGCACAATTTTTTTCATTTTTCTTTTACTTTATCTCACTGATACTGCACTACTTTCTCTTTGAACAGGTACATACCAGTATGAATTCTTCAATCGGAGAATTAAGTACAACTTTTGAACATGTAACTGTAAGTCATTTTTAATGTATTCCTTTTCATGCAGAAATAGTTCCATGTTCTGTAAGTCAATGCAATTTTTATTTTTATTTTTTTCTATTTATTAACCTGGTTGGTGGGCTGATCTACTGACCCTTTTCATCTGCAACTTGAATTTTAGCTGCAAATGCTCTTGTCTCTCTCAATGCCAAGAAATGTATAGTTATCCCCTTCGGGAAAAAACATGTACCCATGAATTACCACATAGGTGGCAGTACACTAAACACCGAAAGTGTGATAAGAGACTTAGGGACACAGGTGGACAGTGGTCTCACCTTCGATAACCACATCACCACAACAGTCAGGAAATCCTTCTATGTGGCACACCTCATCACTAAGGGCTTTTCATCCAGAAAAAAGGAGGTCATTGTCCCACTGTACTCATCCCTCATTAGACCCATTATAGAGTACAATGCCCCATTTGGTATGTACCTCACAAGACATCTGCAATAGCTGGAAAGGCTGCAGAAATACCTCACTAAAAGAATCACAGGCCTAAAGCAGATGCCCTATCCTGACCATCTAAAATAACTCCAGCTATACTCTGTCGCATATCGTCTAGTCAGTGGCGATCTCTGCTTAACATACAAGGCCATGTCAAACCCAGAGCTGTTGGACATGCTACACTTAAAGAAATCCCAATCCCTCAGAGCCACACGCTCCAGGGATTTAAACCTTGTCATCACAATGAACAAAATATGCAGGAGGGATAGGTTCCTGACCAAGAGACTCCACAGACTCTGGAATAGACTGCCCATACATGTCAAGCAGAGCACCTCTTTGGCTCTCTTCTAAAGGAACCTTGATGATTGGATGGGAGATAGGAAATTCACCCCGGGGATCACGTCAGTCGCCCTGCTAGACAGAGGTCCAGGGAAATAAATACTGTGTGAAGAAATAGCCAGGGAAGTTTTATGGCTAAGCTTGTATAGGCCCTAGGGCCGATAGCCTAGTACCAACCTATGAACCTATGAACCTATAAATAACACAGTAATAGCAATTAACAGTATAAACAATAATTATAGTCATACATTTGATGTAATACTGCAAAAGCATGTTGATTGCAGGATGGTATGTCACAATATACAGGGCATTTTCTACAAAAATGATGAAAACTATTTTCAAGTTGTAATATAATGACAGTAAGCAAGGAGGAAGAATTTGATGTATGACTTCTATCTATCTAGCTAAAGACCACATATATACAACATTTACAGAGATTTAGGTATAAGATATTTACAGAGATTGGTTGAGATTTTCTTAGGCATTACAATGATAAAGAACATAAATTCAGTAAGAGGCAAAATTTTGGGACAATTGCATGTAACTGTTTTTGTCGTGGGAGTTCAAAGTATGTGAATCTAAAACAAGGGACTAGTCAGTACTTAGAAAGGAAATGTAGCTTTTTCTTTTTTTTTTTTTTTTCTTTTGTCTGGCAGTTGGTGCAAGGGTTTACGGTTATAAGTTGTTAACAGGCTGCTTCCTGTGATACAGGGTTTGATTCCTTCAGCTTTCATCAGCCTAGTATATGACTTTGAGCAAGTCAGTTTACCCGACAATGCTTTGAGGCAATTGGGAATTTAGGCTAGGCTCATTAACAGTCTCTTGGACTGCATGTCTACTAACTACCTATGAACACAAGAGACAGAGACATCAAAGGTATGCAGAAAAGTAAAATAAACTGCTCCTATTCTTATAAGTAATATCCATATGTCTCACCCATCATAGTTGTCTGTTTACACTGCACATGTCATTTGGTTGCATACCCGTGACATAAAAAATATAGAAGGTCCATTAGAAACTGTCTAATTCTTTATCTTGTTTCTTAAACCTGCAAAGTTTGGTTCCTTTTTAAAATATTTGGTACCTGCATTTCCATTGCCACATGCTTGTCCTTTCACAGCCTGTAAGACAGCTTATATGATCTGTTGCACTGGCTCCCTTACTCTCCACTAGGACCTGAAGTCTCAGGTTCTCATTTGCCGATCTCCTCTAAGGATGTTGTACTCTGCTTCTCATTCCTCCATTTTGTTTCCAGACTTCCATCTTCAAGGGTAGTTCTTGAACATGGCTTATGGGCAGTTTGACTGCATCATCTGCCACACAAGGACAGACAGATACTTTGAAATATTAGACGGCATTTCAAATGTGCTTCCTTAAAAGTAACACCAGCTTCACGGTGTAGAAGAAATGTTAAAGCAGGTCTGTACCAGAGTGCTCCTACTGGGTCCTAAGCAGACATATCAACAGTTCCTGCTATAGAGGAACATTCCTATTTACTTGCCTGATTTAGCCCTACACATGATGTACCTTTCTTAGAAGTTATATTCTTATTTTCTGGCTTGATTCACCCCTTGACACAATATTCTGAATCCCCCTCATCACACGTGACTTTTGAAGATGTCTACTGCACAGAAAACCACATTACATGACTAACATTATAGAGGCACCAATAATTTAAAGGAAAAACATGCACACCTTACATCTCCCTTTTTTAAAAGCAAAAATAAATGGCCTTGTGTGGTAAATTTTTGCAGTATAGATCATTAAAGTGTACAGATTTTACACTGTCATTTTGATAATGAACTTATATTTTTTTCAATCACTTTTGTCACTGTTTATGTTTTAGACATGTTTCTGAGTTGTATCTCACATTTCTATTGGAAGTGAGAAGAATAATATGCTATTGGGAATGTCTCAACCAAACAATGGGAGTTTACGTGACTGTCATTTCAAAGAAAATGTTTCATTGAAAACACTTTCAATGATAGTGGAGAATTCCCTTTTCTTTACTGTTGTGCGAATTGGAGTATGCATATATAAGTTTAAAGGGTGGGGGGTCTCCCCACATGGATTACAAGGGTCTTGCCCACATGCTGAAAAGATTTATTCTGAGTTTCACCAAAAGTCTTTTCAGTGAAACATTTAAATTGTTTTTCTTTCTCAGAATGTGGAGTTGATTTGTTGACAAGGCTCCATGCTATCTGGTATTCAAATGTTATGCTAATTAAATGTCCAGATTTGTGGCTGGATGCATCTATGTTTCAAGGGACTTTGCACATATTTTCTATGTCTGAAGGTTAAGAGGTATGCTTCTAAGGGAGAATTACTTTTTTGGTCAATAATGAGCCTACCTAAGTGAAACATCAGCTCTGTCATGTAGGGTCACTGGATGTCTTTCAGAATAGCCCCGGTCACCAGCTAATGTTGTCAGTGTAATAGATACATCTGTTGGGGTAGCTTTTAGGTTATTCAACAACTAGAGAGTTTGTGTTTTGGAAATCTGCAGAATAGCTTAACATCACACTTTACCTATTTATTGATGAATTGATTTTGTTTATTTATTTTATGTCTAGATCATAGATTAATAAAGAATGACAGCTGACTGTTGGGTGTTAACTGTGTATTTACTACTAGTGAAATGTTGGCAGGTAAGCTTAATTGACCTCAGGAGCTGTTTCTTGTATAGCATCCTGGTTGAGTATCATTTGAAAGTAGATAATTTGTACCTAGAATGTTGGCTTAGCTACCATAAAATAGCCACATATGATTACTAGTTCAATATAGTTGCATCTGCAATATTCCTGTCTGCATATACACACACTATTATTTTGTGCTTCACATTTTATCTCATTTTCTTTTCTTTCAGTGCATCAACAACACATTCTAAATTACTTTGTCTGTCTGTCTGGCCTTTCCACCTATCATACTTTTATATTTTGACTTCCTTACTCACTGGCTTCTGGTTTAACTGGTACTGTCATCTTTCAGGCTTTTCTTTTTTCTCCTTTTATTTATTCTGCACTGAAGTTTTATCAATAATTTTGTTCTCATTGCATTTAAAAATATATATTTTTAATTGATTTATTTGTGTGACAAAAAGATTACTAATTTTGTGGCGGCAGGAGCACTGGCATAATATTTTCAGTAAAAATATTACTCAGTAATAAAGATGAATACAAAGTAATTGCATGCATGTTTCATGAGATATATTTCTTATTTAAAAGTAGCAGTACTATATCAAAGAAAAAAGTCATGACTTTGATGGTATTGACCCTGATATTTCCCTTGTCTGTTTATCAGAGAAAGAGATAGTGGACTGAACTTTTGAAATATCACTAACCTGCAGGAAGGAGCATGTACCAGGCCTACATGCACGGTGGACAGGGAATCGTGATTCTTGAATGTCCTTGTCCCAGACGCCAATCAGCACTGCTGCTTCTCTGTTCGCAAAGTGCCCTTGAACAAGCTGTGGTCGAACTTTGATTCCTAAAAACACAGATGTGTCTCATCACCAACTGTGTTGCATACTGAAGAAAAGCCATCGTGGCAGACCTGTGTTGATGGGACTGTGATGCCATCCCATCTGGCAGTGAACAGCTCCCTCCCCCATTGATTTCCCACACTCCCAACTTAGTGTATGGGTCAGAGGTTCACATATAATGTCCAGCAATCTTTGGGTCAGGATATAATCTCCTCACCCCATCCTAAGCCTACCTAGCATTTATATTATCTTTTCTGCCAATGATTGGCATGTAAAACTGAAGATATTCTGGTGAGAAGAATTAACTCCCCCCCCCATATCAGTATGTTAGCAATGAGCCCTACCACATAACAAAAAGAACTGTAATCAGTGCCCCTAGTGCCTGTTCAGCATGTCAGTAAATAGTCTATTGCCCCATATCCTGACCTCCATGCTCCACAATCTGTTTCTTGCCTTCAGTCTGGGGCAGCTGTATTTCTCTATAGCAGGCATTAAACACTTTGCCTGATATATGCTAATAAACTGCATTCATTTTCATAAGCTGCACCCCAACAACCTTGCAAAGTATTACTTATCAGCAATCAATTTTAATGTCCAGATTGTCATGCCAGAAAGCATGTTAAGTCCCTCTGGGCTTCTGCTGTCTCAGCTTGAGTGGTGAATGTTTACGTTAGCAGTGCAGAGTTTCCAAATACACCAGTTTAACAAAGACTGTACAGCTCCAAGGGCTGCCAACCTCAAAATGTGCAGCAACGTAAGCCATGTGCACTATTACAAAACTGCATACAGGGCAGATTGATTAAAACAGAATTTGGGACCCAAACTGTGAGCAAAATATATGCATAGTTTTTGTGTCATTCAAATCAAAATTGCTTGTTTAATTGGTGTCCCTCAGAGAGTAAGTAGTTAGACCGAGGATTTGTTTTCCATAAATCCCCTGTGAACTGTAGTGTAAAACCAGGATAATAACAAAGGAGAAGGTTGTGGCATATTAGCCACAACTATGAGTGTGCGTGTGTTTTAGTTATGAAAGGAAGTAAGAGTTTCTTCTTTTTTAAAACCACATGTAAGATCATATTTTATTTCTTGTTGCTTAATTTGCCTTCTCTGTGTGGTGACTTCACCACCATTCAGTAAACATGATCTGGGGTCATGGCACTTCCCTAGACCATTATGCAGATGTTACAGTGTATGTAAAAACACATTCTTCCTGATTAGCTGTCAGAGAAATGGGAAAAATAATTATTTTAAATGTGTTTATGGTGCTTCAATCTGTAAGGTATTCTGTAAAAAAACATTCCTCATGGTGGAATTCTGGCTATGTATTTGGATACTGTGTTCTGCATGGCAGGGCAAAGTATAGCCTGACAAACAATGGTGACTGCAATAAAAAATATGCACTGAAACTATAAGACACGAACAAACCAGCAAAGACGAAGGTTCCAAAAAGTAATAAAGGCACTGCTCCCAGATAAGACCTTAACGCTCACTTTTATTCACAATGTGAATAAAAGTGAGCGTTAAGGTCTTATCTGGGAGCAGTGCCTTTATTACTTTTTGGAACCTTCGTCTTTGCAATAAAAAATATAGAGGTCCACAAAGTGTCAACAGGCAACTGGGCGTTTTGTTGACTTCAACTAACCAGTATCCTGTTTGACAGATAACTGGCAGTACTTTGCTAACCAACATCTTTCTTCTTGTACAGCACTAGAATTGCTTTATGTTTCTCTGAAACAGGGATGTAGCCAGAAGGTTTGGAGTTGCTTGCCAGCTTATGGAATTCTTCTCTCTTCTTAACAGGTTTAGCGCCCCCCAACCCTGGACAATGCATATTTTTGGATGATATACATTTTTCTCTGCTACAAGTATTGCCAACTGGAAAGTTTATTTTTTATATATATATATATATATATATATATATATATATATATATATATATATATATATATATATATATATATATATATATATATATGTATACATATATATATATATATATATATATGTATGTATATGTATATATATATATATATATATATATATATATATATATATATATAGATATAGATATAAAATGTTTGTTGACTAGATAGGTGGACTTGTATGAAGACCCTTTGCTGTCACAACCCAAGCCATTCTGGCAGTAGCAAAATACAAAAATTGAACAGCCTCTTTCTTAGCCAACCAATTTTCCTTCCTAGCCTGGTCCATCTTTTCTGCTTCCAACTATTGTTTGAACTCCTTCTTTCTTTTGATAACTTCCTGAACTTCTGCATTCCACCACTCACTTTTCTTATGTACCTTATTTCCATAACAGGCTCAGTGGTGTATCTGTTCAATAATGCTCACACAAGCTGTTTTGAGGTGCTGCCATTCTTCTTCAACTTCACCTATTTCCTCTTCTTCCTGAGGTGCTAGAGCCCTGAATATTTCCTTGAACTCATGTTCTTTCTCTCCAGTCAACCACTAGATTGTCAACCTGGTGTCTGTTGACCTAAGAGCCTTCACTGACCATTGCTTGCAGCTGATTGCAGAACTGGGGTTTTATGTTGTGGGCTAACTGTATTACTGAGGATGATTCTGCAGTAACCGATTCTACCCCGGTGCCATTTTCTTACCAAGAGGAAGCCTACCTGAGTTGCATTTTGGCCACTCTTGTATGTGATCTTGTGACTGTTTCTCTTGCTAAACCATGTGTTGGCCACCATCAAGCACTCACCAGACAGAAGTCTAGAATGGCCTCTCCTTTTCTATTCCTGTTGCCCCAGCCATGCAGACAAAGGAAGTCCTCATATCATGCTCTGTCTGCCCCAATATATGGATTTAGGATACCCATTATTAGCACCAGTTCATGTTGTCCTGATTTATCTAGTAGGTCTTGCAGTTGCTACCTGAATGCAATATTTTCCTAACTGTTACAACCCTGCTGTGTGAAATATGCTGAGATTGTCCTGTCCTTACAGTGGAGGACAATTGCCATGAATCAGTCACTAATTCTGAAGACATCCCTCACTGTCTTCTGAAGTCTCTCCTTCACCACAGTTCCTACACAATTTCTAGTCTCGCCTCCTCCTGAGTAATTGACTCTAGATCCCAAACCAAGTGTCTTTGCTGAACTGCCCTTCCACCTTGTTTCTTGGATACATAGAATGCCCAGCCTCCTCTTTACCATCATGCTATCTACTTCCAAGCATTATGTCAGTAACCTACATCGAGCATAACAAGTCTTAGTTCATGTTTGGCAGGATGATTGGTTTTACTTCCAGCTTTCACTCAACAGAGCTATTGCAGATAACTTAAGGTGGATAACTGGACACTGGCCAATCAGTAACTTATTGACCCAGGGCTGCTGGGTTTTATGGTGGGTACACACTGGCCAATAGGGGCACATACACCACTCCCACAGTTTTCATGGGCCCCTGGTGTAGGCTACAGTAGGCCGGGTCCTCAACCCATTTATCGCCAGCAAATACCCATGCCCATTTTGGCGAAATTACTTAACATGACTGAATCACCTAGAGCAAAATTTGTTTACACCATCAAGTGGTAAGCACTGACATGGCATGAGCTCTGATCCCTGTTCTCCTATAGTAAGAATGCTGAGTATCACAGCTGACGTCCAAAAGTGGTTTGTCTATGTAATTCTTCCCTCTACAGGCACCACAACTCCATTCTTGAGTGAGTTTGAGGTGTTTATTTGTAATGAGAGGTGGTAGGAAATTTACAGAAACACAGAGAGAACATGCAAATCCTTAGAGGCAATGGTTGGAGGGCAGGATTGAGCCTTGTATCTTGTGCATGGGAGGTGAAATCCTTAACCATTATGGCACCTTATAACTCCTCAAAGACTCAAAAGACTCAATACATGTATGATATGACCTCAGTGTGAGGGACAAAGTGAAGGGTCCCATGGATTTTGTCATGTTAACCTTTCTTGGGTTCCACATTATTAAATGTAATAAGCAGTATGAGTCAGTGAGATAAATTTCTAAAGGGAAAAGAAATCCCAAACCAGTGAGCAGCACTGACTGCAGCAAAAATCAGCAGCTTAATCCACAAACAAAATGCCCAGAGATCCATAGGATCACAAGTCACAAACGTATTTAAAAAGAGTGTTTTCATCTCCAATATAACATAAAAGCATCATTATTAAATACAGAATTCATAAAATCATGATTCATGTTGACCAATGATGTTGAACAAAATGTGTAAATTTGTTTAATTACCTTAAAGAGCTCACCTATTAAAAAGGACTTAATATTAATACCACCATTAATGCCAGGTGTTGAGCAAGAATTTAAACATATTTACCAAATATGTTCCTTTTTGTCTAACTGAACTTCCAAACTGCCTTTACTGGGGTCTGGTGTCACAGTTATAAACCATTTAACCCTTCAACAAAGTTGAGTCCTGCAAATATGTTTTTGCAAGATGTGAAGATACATTTTGGAAATATTATATATTATTTTTGGTCATGTCAGTAGAATATTTAGCATTAAGACCTTTTTCCAGTTCTGGCTTCACTATGGTGGTATATTTAACCCCTTGTGCAGGCTGTGATGCATTCTTTGAGGGTTAGACCATTATGCAGATGTTACAGTGTATGTACAAACACACTCTTGCTGTAAAAAATAAAGCTCATATCAATGATTTGTATAAACATAACCCATAAAGTGCTTTTATTTTAAGTTATTGATTATGCGACCCAGCCCCTAGGGAAGTCAATTTGGAAGACTGGCTAAATAAAAAGGAACTTGTCTTGCAAAAATATTTAAATTCTTGTTCAGCACCTGGTATTAATGATAGAACTAATATTGAGTTTTTTAAAGCTAAAATCTTTAAGGTAATGAATCATTTTAACATATATTATTTAGCACCACTGATCAATGCAAACCATGTGATTTTATTAATTTTATGTTTAAGAAGGACATCTTTGATATATATTTATTATTAAGAAGACTCACCCCGGGATTCATGAAGCTTGGCGCAAGGCCGGTGTAAGGCTTGCGCCGGCAGTGCAGTGTATCATCGGCGTAGCAGCGCCATATGCATAGTAATGAGTACGCGCTGCAACCACAGACACGTGCAGAGGGCACGTGTGCGAGCCCAAGTAGGATGCGCCCGTAGGCGTGGCCAAGCCGGCAGGTGATGAGCAACCTAAAGTGCTGACTGTCACAGGCCGCCTGCAATAGTAACCGCACCAGCCAGGGTCCGTGGATAATGAAACGTACGCAGAGTATGCAACATAGTACCCGTTCACACAAAACGGAGAACCAAACATTAACCCACGAAGTCCAAATTGTACCCATCCTAGGAACAAAGGATACGCGTAATACCGTGTCCGTCACGCAATGCACTGTCAGTGGGCATACCCAGTGAAGGTGTACCGCAGCATGTCAGCGCACCGCACCTACACACAAGTAGCCACATGGGCATGGTCACCAGCAGTAGTGAGAGTACACAGCCGGGCAACCGTGTCGATATAACAACCAGAAGGAAACCAGATACCCTAAACACACACAAACATGTGCATAGCAACATGTACTACACCCAGCAACGTGCCCGTCGCATACACATAGGATGGCGTATGCCTAAGCGTAATATCCAGAAGCAGAACCCATGCATGCAAATGTAATACACAACAGCCCCGTCATAGCACGTAACCCGCACCCATGTACGACCGTGCACCCAACCCAGCTAGCAGCCGTGCGCAGCTGCACACCTACACACAATGGGTATACCTGAAATGTAGTAAGAAGTATTGTCCTAGGCAGTGCCACGCGGGCAAATATGTACCCCACATGTTAACTTCCCACCTCAGGTACTGATATCCAAATGGCTGCATGTGAATGTGTCGGCAGAATGTGTACATCCCGCATATGGTATGGACCTGTCGAAACCCCATAGGCGTGCACACGCCACGGTGCCCATAACTGTACACATCTGGACAAGGCAGTATGTTCAGCCACCATACTGATGATTAGCTATGCAGACATGTCAAACACAACACATATGGCAGAACATCTGCCCACCAAGCAGGACGCCCCAACAGGGTGCCACATGCACAGAAGGTGAAGGTGGGACATCACACGTTGAGAATAGCATTGCCGGATGGCCAAACACCCACGGCCAACGCAAAGGATGGAATAACATGTATATGCCTGGATGAATGGGTATGTCATAGCATGGGAATAGGCCAAGCTATCCAACATAATAGCCATGCGTACCAGATACAAACTGCCAGTAACACGCAGTAGTAATGCAGGAAGGCATACACGACTGTGGGAATAGCACAGGACATATGGCACGTGCCAAGTGTTGACGCATGACACAAATGTCCAGGATGGGGCTCCCTGCAAAGAGGAACATGTGCCAACCCCACCCCCCACAGATGTACCGGCAGTGGAAACACATCCCAAACACACACCAACACTACCGTCTATCCCACAATAGCAACGGAGGCTGGTCAAAGACCACCATGACGCGTGCACAAACAGGGACACGTGTAACCGTTGCCCTAACAACCCCCCACAGGCCAACGAATAATAGTATGGACATATGCATGTAATGCTGTGAAGGATGTGTGGTAGTCCTCAGTATCACAGAGGTAGGTACACAGATACACTGTAATCAACCGTGACGTATGTGCACTGTACACAGCATACCTGCAGGTAATACATAGTTCAATCATGTGCCACAGAAATATACACATACGAATGAGGATAGGGGATAGACAAGTGTGAATGGGACAAACTATGAACATAGGTTCATAGGTCCATAGGTACATAGTAGGCTATCTGCCCAAGGGCAGCTATAACCCTAGCCCATAGTTATGTTGCCTTTGCCAACCCTCCAGTCCGAAGATAACAATGCCTATTATATTGCTGTACCTCTGTCAAGCAGTGACAATGAAGTAATCCCTGGGGTATATCTGCAATCTCCCATCCATTGGTCAAGATCCCCCTCAAACAAGGCCAGCAAGGTGATCTGCCTCACATGTACTGGGATGTTGTTCCACAGCATAGTGAGTGTCTGGGTGATGAATCTGTCCCTCCAATACATTCTATTAATGACCGTGTCAAGGTTCACGTCACCTGCCCCTGTGGTTCTGAGGGATGTAGATCCATTAGGTGAAGCATAGTCATCAAATATGGGTCGACATGGCCTTGTATGTCAGGCACAGGTCACCACTGAGCAAGTGGTATGTGACTGAATGGAGCAGGAGTCCTTTCAGTCGGGCAGCATAACACAAATTCCTGACACCCTGCATCCGTTTGACGATGAACCTATGGGGCCTTCCCAGCTGCTGCAGGTGTCGGGTCAGATACCTTCCGAATGGGGCAATGTACTCAATCATAGGTCTAATGAGTGATGAGTACAAGGAGACAATGACCTTCCCTGATCTAGATGTGAATCCCTGCACGATCAGGTGGGCAATGTAGAAGGTCTACCTAACTACGTTAGCAACGTGTGTGTCGAACGAATGGTGACTGACAACCTGGGTCCCCAGATCCCTGGTAACTCCCTCTGTGCTCAGTGGATTGCCACCTATATGGCATCTAGGGGTAACCTTGTTCTTCCCGAAGGGTATGACTATGCATTTCCCGGCATTTAGCTTTAGGCCATGTCCCTGGCACCAGATATCCATATCTGTGAGGCCCTTCTGATGGATATCTTTGTCAGATGTCCGTCCCACTATGGCACCCAGTTCGCAGTCATCTGCAAACATTGTCAGCCATAACCCCCCTGTGTTTGCTTGTACTTTGGAAATGTAGATGCAGAAAAAGAGTGGACCCAGGACTGAGCCCCGTGGGACACCGCCTGTGACCGGCTGTGAGTCTGACATGGTGCCAGCAACTATGACCGTGTGGGTTCTGTCACCTAGCCAGTTTGCAACCCATCCTGCGATGTACGGGTTCACATCCAAGCCGATGGGTTTATCAATGATACCTGAGGGGGGTATTGTGTTGAAGGCCTTTGCCAGGTCGAGGTAGGCTGTATGGACTGCCTGACCCTCATCAATGGCCTCGGTGACTGTTCCTAAAACGTCAACCAAGTTTTAAACGCATGATCTGCCTTTGACCAAGCCAAACTGGGTTGGATGCAAAGTATGCAAGTCTCCTATGTCGTCATCTATGAGTTCCATTATGATCCTTCCCCATGGCTTTGCAGATAAGGCTTGTCAAGCTAATGGGATGGTAATTACCAGGGTCAGTGGAGGCACTGCCCCTGTGAAGTGGGACTACAGTCGCCGTGCGCCACAACTTGGGTACGTTACCTGAGGTGAGGCTAAGATTAAACAGCTGTCCTAACTGTGGGTCTAATTCCTCAATGAGTTCGTGGAGTACACAGCCGGGACACCATCTGGTCCCATGGATGCTGTGTTCACTGCCTTGGAGAGAGCATGTCTCACCTGTGCGTTACAGAAGTTTGGGGCCACAATCCTCTGGTACAGACATCTCTCCATGTGGGGGGGAGATGTTTGCACCGAACCTGTCAGCCAGTATGTTGGCAATGTGTGTAGGTTCAGTAAACTTCACATCATTCTGAACCCAGTCCGAGCATATCTGGGAGTGTCCTCCCAGGTGTCCAACATAGCTAAAGAAGGCCGTATGATTGTCTGTCGAGTCCTTGGTGATATATCTGTCGGATTTGCCCTGGATGATGTCATGAGAGCTTGTAGTTCTTCACATATAATGAGCAAGGGTGTCATACCTTACAAGGATTCTGATCTGTCTTGTAGTAGCTACTTCCTTTCGTTGTAGAGCTTGTGTATGGCTGGGGTACACCAGACTGGATGCTTGGCATTGGTACAAAGACTCACAGTTGTGTAAGGGATTGCCTGATCCATGCAGTCCTGTAGGTGCTGGTAGAAGGCATATGTAAGTGATTCAGTGGCTTGAGTAATGTTTACCACTGGCTCAGGGGCCTTAAAGGAGACCACACTAGTGTTTAGAAGTGTGAAGTCGGCTTTTGAGAAAGCCATATGTATGGTAACCGGTACCACCCACAGCATTGTATGCCAATAGCAGAAGCTATTGTCTAAATAACATATTATTATTTTTATTATTAAATTATTTATTATTATTTATTTAGTTATTGTTTTAGCTAATTACACTTGAAAATGCCCGGTAAGACCGGCGAAAGTGCGTGATCTACTTGTTTTGGTGGTGTTATTTTGACAATAAAGTGGCGAATCTTTCCTATTGGGACTTCTGAGGATTATTTAAAGCAGTTGCTAACCTGCATCTTTGGATGTACACCATTTGGGTTCAGTTTTGAAAAACCTGGTTGTCGTAGCACTACATAATATGGGTAGTCAAACAGACATCCGCGATTGGGGAACATACAGGAGCAGTCAAAAACCACTGGCCAGATGGAGACAGTCCAACAAGTTCTACACTTTACATATGCACATTGGTGTCCATTGTAGGACCCAAAAATTGATCCGTATGCAATATCATCCAGCTGCGATCGTTCTACCCAGAAGAAGCGACAGCCGTGACTACGGCACTGCTAGACATATGCAACACCAGCATGTTTAAGGTTGATGACAAGTGTCCATGAAATGCAGGACATATGAACAGAAATCCCCAGATTGTTGAGTCCATAGAAGTGCGTCCACATCCCAGTCCCGCACACATGAAGGATGTGTAATGGGTACCGTCGAGGGTTGCAGCCATGGGATCCTGGGTATGCAGAAATGGGGCTCGGTGTTGTTTGGCAGATAATCCGTTGTCCCGCCCCGTGGGAGGGATGTGGGTATAGCACATGCCTTACTCCCCACTAATAATGCAAAGCATCCACCAGATAATGCTAAATGCAGGTGTGAAATGTGTACAGCCCTATACCAGTGTCCAGTAGGCAATTCCCATGGATGGACAAGCGTACGACCAAGATGGCACCCATAACTGCAAACCTGGTGGAATTACACAGCTGCAGTAAGGCATAACACAGGAAATACAGATAGGGACTACAGTAGACACTCCCCATACAAAGTCAGACCGCCGTGCGAATACCGGCGTACACAGCACTCAATCTGCCAGCAACAAAATGGGGATCACTCGCTTCCATACTGCGGAATAAATGGGCGACCTGTGGAACACATACTAATGGCACACCAACAACGTCAACTAGGAAGGTCATAGGATGGTTAAACTATGGCGTTCCTACTTATAAAGAACATCCTTCAATGAATTAATAGGATCTACATGTTTTGGTGGTGTTATTTTGACAATACAGTGGCGGATATTTCCTATTGGGACTTCTGAGGATTATTTAAAGTAGTTGCTAACCTGCATCTTTGGATGTACACCATTTGGTTTCAGTTTTGAAAAACCTGGTTTTCGTAGCACTACATAATATGTGTAGTCAAACAGACATCCGCGATTGGGGAACATACAGCAGCAGTCAAAACCACTGGCCAGATGGACACAGTCCAACAAGTTCTACACTTTACATATGCACATTGGTGTCCATTGTAGGACCCAAAAATTGATCCGTACGCAATATCATCCAGCTGCGATCGTTCTACCCAGAAGAAGCGACAGCCGTGACTACGGCACAGCTAGACATATGCACCACCAGCGTGTTTAAGGTTGATGACAAGTGTCCATGAAATGCCGGACATATGAACAGAAATCCCCAGATTGTCGAGGCCATAGAAGTGCGTCCACATCCCAGTCCCGCACACATGAAGGATGTGTAATGGGTACCGTCGAGGGTTGCAGCCATGGGATCCTGGGTATGCAGAAATGGGGCTCGGTGTTGTTTGGCAGATAATCCGTTGTCCGCCCGTGGGAGGGATGTGGGTATAGCACATGCCTTACTCCCCACTAATAATGCAAAGCATCCACCGGATAATGCTAAATGCAGGTGTGAAATGTGTACAGCTCTATACCAGTGTCCAGTAGGCAATTCCCATGGATGGACAAGCGTACGACCAAGATGGCACCCATAACTGCAAACCTGGTGGAATTACACAGCTGCAGTAAGGCATAACACAGGGAATACAGATAGGGACTACAGTAGATACTCCCCATACAAAGTCAGACCACCGTGCGAATACCGGCGTACACAGCACTCAATCTGCCAGCACCAAAATGGGGATCACTCGCTTCCATACTGCGGAAAAAATGGGCGACCTGTGGAACACATACTAATGGCACACCAACAACGTCAACTAGGAAGGTCATAGGATGGTTAAACTATGGCGTTCCCACTTATAAAGAACATCCTTCAATGAATTAATAGGATCTACATGTTTTGGTGGTGTTATTTTGACAATACAGTGGCGGATATTTCCTATTGGGACTTCTGAGGATTATTTAAACCAGTTGCTAACCTGCATCATTGGATTTACACCATTTGGGTTCATTTTAGAAAAACCTGGTTTTCGTAGCACTACATAATATGGGTAATCAAACAGACATCCGCGATTGGGGAACATACAGCAGCAGTCAAAACCACTGGCCAGATGGACACAGTCCAAGTTCTACACTTTACATATGCACATTGCTGTCCATTGTAGGACCCCAAAAATTGATCCGTATGAAATATCTACCAGCTGCGATCGAGCGACCCTGAAGGAGTGAACAGCTGTGACTACAGCACAGCTAGACATATGCACCACCAGCGTGTTTAAGGTTGATGACAAGTGTCCATGAAATGCAGGACATATGAACAGAAATCCCCAGATTGTTGAGTCCATAGAAGTGCGTCCACATCCCAGTCCCGCACACATGAAGGATGTGTAATGGGTACCGTCGAGGGTTGCAGCCATGGGATCCTGGGTATGCAGAAATGGGGCTCGGTGTTGTTTGGCAGATAATCCATTGTCCCGCCCCGTGGGAGGGATGTGGGTATAGCACATGCCTTACTCCCCACTAATAATGCAAAGCATCCACCGGATAATGCTAAATGCAGGTGTGAAATGTGTACAGCCCTATACCAGTGTCCAGTAGGCAATTCCCATGGATGGACAAGCGTACGACCAAGATGCCACCCATAACTGCAAACCTGGTGGAATTACACAGCTGCAGTAAGGCATAACACAGGAAATACAGATAGGGACTACAGTAGACACTCCCCATACAAAGTCAGACCGCCATGTGAATACCGGCGTATACAGCACTCAATCTGCCAGCACCAAAATGGGGATCACTCGCTTCCATACTGCGGAACAAATGGGCGACCTGTGGAACACATATCAATGGCACACTAACAACTTCAACTAGGAAGGTCATAGGATGGTTAAACTATGGCGTTCCCACTTATAAAGAACATCCTTCAGTGAATTAATAGGATTAATGTCAATTGACCATGGAATACACCTAATCAACATCAAAGAACCGCTGGCACCTTATGGCACACAATCCAAAACACACATAGGTAGATGAAACAGTCAACGTAGAAATTGTCCAGGACAGTGCCCAAATGGTATACAAAGGTTCCTTCATAGACAAGTAAGCGCTTTCACCCGTAGGCTCCGTCAGACTTACACATAACATAAAAGCATCCAGGCTTTAAATATCCCTCCTTACACTTTCATTGGTCAATTTCTCAGCAAACAATGAACAATTAACCACAGCATATAAAGCACAGACGCAATGTTAACTACACACACATATATTAACATCTCCAAAAACATCCTATTAAAACATGTATTATATGATATTGTACTATGCCTAATACTCATCAATCAAAGATCTAACAATATATATAGAAGATATGTATATCATATCAATGTAATACAGTGGTAAACAACTGAAAGAGTGGACTGATGTGTGTTAACTGTATATCTGTACCTAAACTACATTCTTGTTACTTGGGTTTAAGCCACCTGCTTCTCAAAAGAGGCTTAATCAGTGTTTCATCAGTCATCCCTGGTGTGTGGTCAACTCTCCACCTAATAATCCATCTCAATCCGCATTCTAAAGCATAGTTGATGAGGTCCCCCCTCTGGTATTATAACCTAGCCTTTGTAAAACACTGAATGTAAACGTATGCCTTGTGATGTGCTCATAGCCGGCCATAGGCATACGCCAATCCTGCGGCTGCCTAGGACGCCACACTAGTAGGGCCACCTGTCTAGTAGGTATGTCATGTAGGTACACCAGGATGGGGGCACCATGTGTTGTGGTGGTGGGTGCCATGGAGCCCTATAGCCTAGGGCAGTGGTCGATCTAAGGCCGCTGCCGTAGGAGGGGTAGTACGGTCTGCAGGTATGTGCTGAAGTGCACATGAAACAGCGGTCTACAAGGATTACCCATAGTGGCGACACCTGCACAGACGGCTATAGCGGAACACACACACGACCATGCATACAGCACAGATAGACATACACACACCATAAACAGGCAATTATACACAAGGTTTATGGCGTGTACGGGTACAGTGTTAGTACAGCAAGGATAGCTGTCTGCCACGATATCCAGCAGATGTCTCTAGGGCGTTCTGGAATACGGACGTTGCATGGACAATGAGTGGATATGCATCGTACCACAGTTCTATGTGTCAGCCGTGCAAATATGCGATACATGGGACAGACAGCTGTCCATGCAAGAGCAGAGCTATGGGCACAACATAGGTATGTATATATACAACGAGACAGATACAGACGGACACATGTGGCAAGGCCGTGAGTGTAACGTACACAGCACCACCCCACCACACCACAGCAGGGTGCATGTGGAGAACACGCTACGGAGGTCGCCAACCACAGCAGGCACACAGGCAGTCCACGAGCTGCATCTCACCATCCACAAACACAGGGATGGCTGCAGGATATAAGTGTTCTGAGGAAACTCTAAAGCCATACCCTATGAACCCATGCGGCTGGGAGCATAGACACACACACACATCTCGCAGGCATGGTGATTGACCACACCCCCACATACCCAACCACACAACAGTATGACACAGGTATGGAACGCGCTACGTGGACCACTGAACACAGCACCGTCAGAGGCACACGTCCAGGTGGGTGACAACATCCGTAAAGGAATAGCCGCTGATAGCCAAGGTATGTGTTGCCAAGCATCTAAAATAACTACACTGTACTAGGGCAGCTGTGAACACACACACACACACACGGGGAAGGGCCGGGAGTCGAACCTACGCCTACCTACATGAACTCACTACAGCATGATGCATTTACAGAACGCGCTACCGAGATTACTGAGCACAGCGCTGTCAGAGGCATACTTCTAGGCGGGTGACATCATCCGTAAGGGAATAGCTGGCAATAGCCAAGGTATGTGTTGTGAAGCATCTAAAAGCATGTCCATCCGCAGAGGCAGATGGAAACACACACACACACACACACGGGGAGGGGCCGAGAGTCGAACCTATGCCTACCTACATGAACTCACTACAGCATGATGCATTTACAGAACGCGCTACCGAGATTACTGAGCACAGCGCTGTCAGAAGCATACTTCTAGGCGGGTGACATCATCCGTATGGGAATAGCTGGCAATAGCCAAGGTATGTGTTGCGAAGCGTCTAAAAGCATGTCCATCCGCAGAGGCAGCTGGAAACACACACACACACACACACACACACACACCTCACACACACACGGGGAAGGGCCGGGAGTCGAACCTACACCTACCTACATGAACTCACTACAGCATGATGCATTTACGGAATGCGCTACCGAGATTACTGAGCACAGCGCTGTCAGAGGCATACTTCTAGGTGGGTGACATCATCCGTAAGGGAATAGCTGGCAATAGCCAAGGTATGTGTTGCGAAGCGTCTAAAAGCATATCCATCTGCAGAGGTAGCTGGAAACACACACACACACACACACACACACCTCACCCACACACGGGGAAGGGCCGGGAGTCGACCCTATGCCTACCTACATGAACACACTACAGCATGATGAACTTACAGAACGCGCTACCGAGATTACTGAGCACAGCGCTGTCAGAGGCATACTTCTAGGCGGGTGACATCATCCGTAAGGGAATAGCTGACAATAGCCAAGGTATGTGTTGCGAAGCATCTAAAAGCATGTTCATCTGCAGAGGCAGCTGGAAACACACACACACACACACACACACACACACACACACACACACACACGGGGAAGGGCCGGGAGTCGAACCTATGCCTTCCTACATGAACACACTACAGCATGATGAACTTACAGAATGCGCTACCGAGATTACTGAGCACAGCGCTGTCAGAGGCATACTTCTAGGCGGGTGACATCATCCGTAAGGGAATAGCTGACAATAGCCAAGGTATGTGTTGCGAAGCGTCTAAAAGCATGTTCATCTGCAGAGGCAGCTGGAAACAGACACACACACCTCACACACACACGGGGAAGGGCCGGGAGTCGAACCTACGCCTACCTACATGTACTCACTACAGCATGATGCATTTACAGAACACGCTACCGAGATTACTGAGCACAGCGCTGTCAGAGGCATACTTCTAGGCGGGTGACATCATCCGTAAGGGAATAGCTGACAATAGCCAAGGTATGTGTTGCGAAGCATCTAAAAGCATGTTCATTTGCAGAGGCAGCTGGAAACACACACACACACACACACACACACACACACACACACACACACGGGGAAGGGCGGGGAGTTGAACCTACGCCTACCTACATGTACTCACTACAGCATGATGCATTTACAGAACGCGCTACCGAGATTACTGAGCACAGCGCTGTCAGAGGCATACTTCTAGGTGGGTGACATCATCCGTAAGGGAATAGCTGACAATAGCCAAGGTATGTGTTGCGAAGCGTCTAAAAGCATGTTCATCTGCAGAGGCAGCTGGAAACACACACACACACACCTCACACACACACACAGGGAAGGGCCGGGAGTCGAACCTACGCCTACCTACATGGACACACTACAGCATGATGCATTTACAGAACGCGCTACTGAGATTACTGAGCACAGCACTGTCAGGAGGCATACCCCTAGGTGGGTGATATCATCTGCAGAGGCAAGGCAGCCGATAGGGAATGAAGACAGAGTGCGCAGTCATACAGCATGTTACCATCCCAAGGTGGGCGTACAGTAACATGGTAGTGCTGCAGTCGGGAATACCAACTAACTACGGAGCAGTACATCACGACATGGATACGGGATGCACCACATACAGTATACCCTATGAGAGGGCATCCGGCGTGCATGTAGGCAGCCATTGTGGCATAACAACCACATATGACTCACCTGGATGGTCACCATGGCTATGCAGGATGTCATTGGCCATGGCTACACGCCTAGTAGCAGACATCGGTGCCGACTGTAGTGTGTACCCCCGAATGGTGTACTGGCCATGCCCTCACACCTAGCGGTTGCGAAGGGGAGACATACATGCCCACGGGGTATCAACGCAGACGGGCGCGGTGTGCACTGTACTGTGTGTCCATCTACACAGCTGCTTACTGGGCATGCTCAGACACTTAGAATCTGCACAGTGCAGACATGCATACACATGGGGCGAAATCATGGGAGGCAGAATGTGGACCATCGTGTGTGTCCACCCACACAACAGCAACCCGGCCATGCCACAGACGTGGCGGTTGCAAAGGGGAAACAGGCATACACATGGGGTATCAATGCAGACGGGCGCGGTGTGCACTGTACTGTGTGTCCATCTACACAGCTGCTCACTGGGCATGCTCAGGCACTTAGAATCTGCACAGTGCAGACATGCATACACATGGGGTGAAATCATGGGAGGCAGAATGTGGACCGTCGTGTGTGTCCACCCACACAACAGCAACCCGGCCATGCCACAGACGTGGCAGTTGCGAAGGGGAAACAGGCATGCACACGGGGTATCAACGCAGATGGGCGTGGTGTGCACTGTACTGTGTGTCCATCTACACAGCTGCTTACCGGGCATGCTCAGACACTTAGAATCTGCACAGTGCAGACACGCATACACATGGGGCGAAATCATGGGAGGCAGAATGTGGACAGTCGTGTGTGTCCACCCACACAACAGAAACCCGGCCATGCCACAGACGTGGCGGTTGCGAAGGGGAAACAGGCATGCACACGGGGTATCAACGCAGACGGGCACGGTGTGCACTGTACTGTGTGTCCATCTACACAGCTGCTTACTGGGCATGCTCAGACACTTAGAATCTGCACAGTGCAGACATGCATACACATGGGGCGAAATCATGGGAGGCAGAATGTGGACCGTCGTGTGTCCACCACACAACAGCAACCGGCCATGCCACAGGCGTGGCGGTTGCGAAGGGGAAACAGGCATGCACACGGGGTATCAACGCAGAAGGGCGCGGTGTGCACTGTACTGTGTGTCCATCTACACAGCTGCTTACTTGGCATGCTCAGACACTTAGAATCTGCACAGTGCAGACATGCATACACATGGGGCGAAATCATGGGAGGCAGAATGTGGACCATCGTGTGTGTCCACCCACACAACAGCAACCCGGCCATGCTCACACACGTAGTATGTGCTACGCGCCGTCCGGCATGCAGACAGAGTGCACACACCGCAAGTCACGGCCAGGTAAACCCGTACACACGCACAGGGTGGACACACATGCAGTTACACGTACACACACAGATGACAGCACAGGCATCACGGGTGCAGGCTGAACATGTACACACTGCAGTGAACACTGTAGCTGCCATGCCAGCACCATGTCATCGGTGCAGCCGTATGCCTCTCGGTCCAGCAACAGCATGTGACATATGTCCACAAGACTATGTGGCGGTGTACATCCATTGTGCAGAGTACACATGTACTATCAATGATCCCACAGGTGTGATGTAGTCCACCCATACCGGTATACACGGACAGGCGTGCTCCACACATACCACGGGCCTGACACAGATATGACACATGACTGCAGCTGTACCACAGTGAAACAATGTCCGGATATGTCACATATGTGATTTCCTGGCTGTGTGCATGGACTGCACGCAGGACACATACGAAGCCTGTGATGTACCACATGCATAACACAGGCATGCGTAATACACACACGAAGGGCGGACACATGTCTGTGGTATGCACCCCTACAGGGTGTAGCGGTGTTCACTGGGACACATACCCTTGTACAGTTTGCCTGTGACAGCTGTGATACCATACCACAGTCCATGTTCCATGTATGTCGACACACATGTCACAATATAGCAATGCATACACACATGGCAACAGGGGATACATGTGACACGTGTACTGTGCACGGTGCAGCCGTGCATGAGCGGTGTCCGGTGTCCATAACACAGTTGCAACCCCCTACCACATGCATACCCATCATGGGGGCCGTCATATGGTGGCATAGTAACAGCACGCATGACAGTCTGTGTGTACACCATGTGTTTAAACACCTGTCCACATGCATGTGTGCAGGTGCTGGTCACAGGTGTGTCACACACCATCCTACCCTGCCATGTGCATACAGTCTGCTATGTCGCCTTTACATGCCAGCGCTGCCATAATGCATACCCATCGGCCATGTGTCATCGACCATATGTCACATGGCCACTGTAACCCCTACCACCTCCCAAGTGCAAATATTGGCACAGCTGCCAGATACAGTGGTAGTACGCAGGATGCACTACATACCGCTGCACACCTGCACATATCCCATATAGCGGGTGTGGCATTCCTAGCACCAACATGTGTGTAGGAATGTGTGCCCATGTATGCCACAGATCGGGGGGACTATGTGCCACGTGCCACACATCACTGTACACCATGGTAGAGATCTGTACCTACCTCAGTGTAGGGTGCATGGATGTGGATGGTGCAGTACATGCAACACGTCATCCCTCCGTGTAGACATGTGTGGTCACCACCATGTCAGTGTGTCAACATGTGTGTATGTCTGCTGCCTGTTGTGAGGGTGTATGCAGATATAGTGTTGTGACTGGACACTGACCACACAGGGTGACCATCCCGTACTGGTGCTGCATTGTACAGCCCTGTCAATGCCATACCTGTGAGCCTTACTGGCCACCTGTGCAAGACCACCCCCTGTGACATGGTGTGTGGGTGCATTGTCTTGTGAGGGTGCTGACCACACAGATAGGTGTCCCCATCTGCACACAATGGGGTGTGTGCCATAGAGGTGTACGCACCGCGATTGCGGACATATTCCTGTACCGGTACAGCATCCGACTGCTGCACACCGTGCACCACAGCTGACAGGTGACACCTGCGGTCAGTAGCCAGCACACTGCGTACGACACATGCAGAATGTCACCATACCTGTACTGTGTCATGCCATGTATGTGATGTCTCTGTCCACCATAGCCTGTGGCACCGACCACAGGCGTCAGGTGCAGTATATGTGTGGACATGTGCGTCATGTACCGTGTAAACAACGTTACACTGTATCTGGCTCCGTGCTCCGCAGGTTTATGTGTATAACCTCTCTTCTTGCAATCCCGACTGTCTGTTCTCTATATCACAAAAGCTCTGCACCTGCTCCCATAGTATTCCTACATAGATAAAGTACATGTATACTAAATGGAGTACTACACTGGCCTAGAATCCCCTTGTGTACCCACTTCCCTATAGGTGCCTTCTGACCCAGTTACACAGCAAATGCATTCACGTTCTCTGGCATGTCGAAGGGTCAATTGCTAGCGACCTCTCCTGTTCAGATGGTGAATCTGGGCATCCTGGGCACTGTTACAGGTGCCTCATGGACACGGACAAGCCACACCTCCCCCACTGAACATAATACATGTGACAGATGCAACTATATAGCCAGACAGGGGGCTGTGCTCTCTCAAACCATGACCGGCAAGACCAAACAGGAGGGGAAGGACACCATGCACACCACAAACCCAGTGTCACATGTGACTATCGCAAATGCTAATCAAACACATGAACACACTAAGACATACCTGGAGGCACTGTTAAAACATGTCACGAACCTAACGAGCCCTCTGAAGCAGACACACAAGCAACTGCCTCCACAAGACATAGGACATGCAACACATAGTTCTCAATGTCAGTGTGCTAAACAGTCAGAGCCCCAAAGGCAACACACACAATGCCAGACACACTTGTAATGGGTGACGCCACTGTCAGACACACCGATGTCCCACCCACCAGACTGAACAAGGGAATGATCACAGTAGGCTGCCTGTCGGGCGCTGGAATCCGCCACATAACACACGCACTCAGGTCACTCCACAGCATGTACAGGTATGACGCGGTCATTGCCCATGCTGGTGTCAACGACTGGAGACATACCACCCTGGGATACATTAAAGGAGACATAGAGGGCCACTCAGATTGTGTAGCCCAGGCCAGCATGTCCCTGACCCTGGGCAGTATCCCACCCTCATCAAGTATGATGCCACTATACTGGCTCCAAGTGGTCACCCTTGATAATGTGCCTGGTTACCGGTGTCAGTCTGAGGGGATCCAGATTCCTCATACCTGGGATGACATGCTTGGCATACCACGCCCCTTCACAAGGGATGGCTCGCACCTGTCGCCCCTGGTCTTCAAGGGTTTGGCTAAGGCACCTGCCACCCCCACAGTGCCCACTGCAGGCAAGGCTGGAATGATAAACCTACCACCCTACACTACAAACCTGGAGAACAGACAGGGTAATACTGCTCAGTGCCAGTGGTCTACACCCAAGCTGCACACCCTCAAATGCCCTCCTCAGTATGGAGGACATCGATGTCAGTGCTGTGACTGAAACATTGATCAGGGCTGCTGAGAGCACCCCAGCACTATCAGGTCATACCCCATATCACGCGTTCAGGACCATAACCCGGACCTAACACAGAAGGAGGAGTCTCCATTTCCATGAAGGATACACACACCTCCAGGTTGGCAGAAATGCACGTAGCAGCGGGGAATATCAAGGTGCAATTAACCATTGGTAGGACTGCCCTACAGTTTGTTGCATGCTACAGACCACCCTCCCAAACCCAGGATACCTGCACAGCCTTCCTGAAGACACTGGTGAGTATGAATGCTCTCACAACACCATCATATTGGGTGACATCAACCACCCATACATAGACCGGGAACATTACCCAGGACACAACACCCTACACCAAAGGTTCCAGGTGTTCATACACCTGAATGCTGTGGAACAACCATGCACCATACCCACAAGGGGGGGAACTATACTAGTTCTGATCATCACACATGGGGACGACATGCTCCACACAGGATGTACATCCCTCAATGGTGAGGTCAGACCATATAGTGAACTCACTGGAGATCCGCATCCTGCACCCAACACCGGCATGGGAGACCACAGTGAAGACCTCTCCACAGCAAACCACACACATCATATGACTGGTGTGGTACCCTACAAGGCCTCCATGCCAGTGGTAAACACAGGCCACACTGATGAAACCCTTACAAATGCCTTCTATGAGCACCCCCAGGAATGTCTGCACCAAGCGATCCTGATAACATCAGGACCTTGTCCACCAAAGGCAGGCACATGCTCTGGTGGACCCCAGCCATTGACAAACCGTACAACAAGAGTTGAAAGCTAATACATGACAGAGCAATATCAGTACCAGGGAAGGCATCACTGATTAATACCGGCGTTAACATACGATCACTCATACAATCATCCAAGGCTGCCTGTGGGACTGGTACTGCAAAGGACACATAAGACAACCATAAGGCCTTCCTTAGCTATGGTAGGAACATGGGTGGAAGCACACAGTTATGCTCGGAATTACTCCAGAATGGTACAATGATCACTGAACCCACAGACATTGCCAACAAACCAGCGGACATGTTCCGTGCATACATCTACCCTCCCCCCCAAGAGGGGACGTATCCATCCCACCAGAGTCTAGCCTCCCAAACATCCCGTATGCCCAGGAGAGAGCTGATATCTGTTAAGCAGTGAACACAGCATCAATGGGACCAGATGGTGTCCCCGGCTGTGTGCTACACAACCTCATTGAGGCCCTCACCCCACACATAAGGCTGCTGTTTCATCTTAGCCTTACTACGGGCTACGTCCCCGATGGATGGCATATGGCAACTGTGGTCCCACTACACCAGGGTAGTGCTCTTATGGACTCTATACATCCCTGCCCTATCAGCTTGACAAGCCTTGTCTGCAAAGCTGTGGGGAGGTCCATACTGGAGCCCATAAATAAAGACATTGGTGTACAGCAAATACTGGAACATACCCACATCGGCTTAGTCAAGGGCAGATCCTGCCTCCCAAACCTGGTCGACCTGTTTGGAGGAGTCACTAAGGCCATTGATGGGGGTACGTCGGTTTGCACAGACTACCATGACCTGGCGGGAGCGTTCAAACCACACTCCACGTGGGCATCATAGAAAGGCTCACCAGTGTAGATGTAGAGACATATGTCACACGATGGTTTGCCAACTGGATGGAGGTCAAACCCCACAGGGTTTGTGTTCCTGGTGCCATGTCAGACTCCAAGCTGGTCCCGAGTGGTGGCCCACAGGGCTCAGTCCTGGGCCCCCTCCTGTTCGGCATTCAACTTTCCAATGTGCATGCAAACATAGGGGGATTGTGGCAGACAAGGTATGCAGATGACTGCACACCGGCCACCATACTCAACACCCCATCAGACACGGACATCCACCTGGGGTCTCATAGAAATGGATAACTGGTGCCAGAGCCATGGCCTGATGCTACATGCCAGGGAAGGTATAGACCTACCCTTTGGGAAAGACATGTTCACCCTGAATTACCATATAGGTGGTAATCCTTTAAACATGGTGGACGTGATCAGGGACATGGGTACCAAACCTGTCGGTAACCTCTCAACACTCACATTGCCAATGTGGTTGGGAAGACATTCCACTGTGCCCACCTGGTCATGAAGGGATTCACATCCACATCAGGGGAGGTCATTGTACCCCTGTACTCTTCACACATCAGACCAATGATTGGGTACAACGCCACATTTGGAATTTACCTAACCTGACACCTGCAGCACTTGGAAGGACCTCAAATGTTCCACAACACAGGGATAAAGGTGCTGAAACATATGTCACATGCTGCCCGACTGAGGGGACTCCGGCTGTATACCTTCTCATACCGTCTGCTCTGAGGTGATCTGTGCCTGACATACACAGCCATGTCCAACCTGGGTGACATGGACATGTTCCACCTCCTAGGCTCCAAACAACCACGGGCACAGAAGCATCTGACAGAAACCTCAACACGGACATAAATAGGATATGCTGGAGGGACAGGGTCATCGCCCAGAGACCCCCTACAACATGGAAAAGATTCCCAGCCCATGTGAAGCAGAGCCCCTCACTGACTCTGTCCAAGAGTAATCCTGACGTGTGGATGGGTGATTGTAGGTATGCGCCAGGCATCATCTCTGTGTCACTGCTGGACAGCGGGACAGCGGACCAATGGATATAGTATCCTCATCCTAAGGGGTGGGGAAAGCCACACACACTCTGGCTAGGCTTACACATGCCGTAGGGCACATAGCCTGGTATGTACCTATGCACCTATGTACCTATGTAGGAGTCCATGCAGGTTGCAGGTACCTGTGGTATGCTGATATTGCCAGATGTGCCTGTGGGTAACCCACAGCTACATGTGAGGGACTGATAACAGTGCTCCCAGTAGGCACATGCAAGTACACCATATGAGGCATACAGGTTAACAGAACCAACATGGTGCTACACATGTAACCGTCACGCATACCGTGTACACAGCTCAATGTATGCTGCACCTGCACTACATGGTATGTCTGCTGCATGATGTCAGTACACAACCCACGTTACATACGCACCTGTCACCTGTCATACACAACCACTGCAACATACACATCACGCACTATGCGGACACAGGTATCACATACACCTCTCACTAACTTGTCCACCCTGTGCATCAGAATATATTTGCATAACCGTGCACCGATGGTGTGGATGACAGTGCTGCGGCAGAGGCTTCATCATATGCACAGGGTGATATGTGTGCCAAGGGCATAGGCTGTACCAATGGATGACATCATGTGTGTGTGTAAGGGCTGGTGCATTTACTGGACATGACTGTGCAGAATGCATTTGGATGTGGTGGAGCCCTACAGTTGTGTCTGCTGTGTGTGGGTATGTGTGTAAACAGTTCAGCCATCTGTGATGCCTACACGGGGTATACTTGGCAGCCCCAGACTGTACAGTGCAGGTTGTATGGCTCACTGTGTCCGCCTGCGGCCACGTGACCCGTGCCTGCCTGGGGTCGCACGGGCACTACCGGGTGGAGGTATGGAGTGGCCACTCTCCGATGACACATGTCCGCTGGAACCGTGTCCACGCTGGGACCGGCCAGGGCCACGTCCACGTGGCCTGCTGTGTCCTGGTGTGGTTGGTGTAGCACCAGCTGCACTGCTGCTGCTACCGGCACTGTGTGGGTGGGCATGAGAGGTGGCACGCACACGTCGACCTACACTAGGTGGTGTTGCTGGCCTACGGCCACGTGTCCTACGCCTCACCCCTATCAGGTGTTCCAGCACAGACAGCTCACGCTCGCAGATTGACATGCCTCGGTCGAGGATTCCAACCATTTCACCTAATCGCCTATCCAGAACATCAGCAAGCTGCTGTTGAGCATTCGCCAATGACTGGATGTTCTCATTTAGGGAACGGATTGCGGCCCTCTGCAGCCTCTGCCCTTCTGGGTTCTGCCATTCAGCACGTGCCTGTGCCGCCATTACAGTCTGGAACATGCGTCTGGTGATACCAGCTGCTGCACCATGTATAGCAGGTGCATGTCTGCCAAAGCTCCTCCTATGAGCAGCACCAGCCACATGCCTGTGTGGCACATCACCAGTCATTACACTGGCAACATGGTGTGTACCCGCACCTTCTGTAGCCACCACACATTCCTGCTCAATGCCAACAGACGCTGACTGTCCTTCCTCTATGGGCAACGGTGATGTGGTATGTGTCAGCATCAGAACCGTGTGCGGAGATGAAGGGGACATAGGTGGGATGTTAACCAATGGCACAGCTTCTGCCCGTGACAACCCTGCCTGTGCCTCATGCATATGGTCATCACCGTTAGTATCTGTGGGGACACTAGCATCAGATGGACCGCAGGAGGGGAACGCACCTACACCACCTGTGAATACAAAGACATACTGTAAGATACATTACACACACGCAGACACACACGCAGACACACACACACATGCAGACACACACACACGCAGACACACACACACACACACAGACACACACGCATGCAGACACACACATGCAGACACACACACACACACACATGCAGACACATCATGCATGTGATATTGCAGATGGCATGCAGCATTCCCACACCACAGCTCAGTGAATGCAGGCCAGACATTAATAGTGGTAGTATGCATACTGCCCTGGGGTGCACACTACATCAAGCAGGTGTCATTTCAGTAGGCATGCAGTACACACATTCATGGTAGTTTGCATGCATCACCGTGATACACCGTGTGGCCACAGGCAGGTTAACAGTACACATGGCTGGCGTCACTTTGTCATGTACTCCGCCAACATGTGCGATAACATGTGGACATGTGACAATGGTGTCCCACCACATGCACCACATCAAACTGGACATCACAGTGCAGTGTTATGTGTACAGGCTACAGATAGAATGCATGTGTAACAAAGATGTCTGTGCAGGTGTGGTTGGTGTGAGCTGTGTACATAGCTATACAGTGGGGAGTACAGGCACTGTGCCACTGCATGGCAGCAAGACACAGGTATGTTTCTGTGTGATGCGTAACATGGACGCATTGCATTGTCATGTCTGCAACACAGTCATGCTGTTCCACAGCACGTATATGGTAGACATTGGTGGCACCTCCAGTGGCTGCAGACAGGCATTGCGGTTGTTTGGTGTACCACATCAGATGTACAGGTGGTCCACTACAGCTATGATCGCACTATGTGTGGACAAAGTGCAACGGTGACTACCCACTCCAGATGTACTGTGTGGCAACATGCCTGTGGGTATCACCCATGGCCATGTTTGACTGGGTCATGGACAATTGTGTGTGATGGGCATCGTGTACACATCCCTGTGGTGGCCCATGTGACATACACCCATACTAGTCTGAGGTGTCACAATCCCGAGGGCTATGCAGACAGTGTGGATGTCTGCTATGTCGGGCGTAGGTCATGTCATGGTGTGACAATGTTGCAGACAGAACACCATGTGCATGGGACATGTCATGTGCCATGTCACAACGTGTGCACACAATGCAGGGGCATAGGTCACATTGGTAACACCTGTGTGCTGGCCAGATCACAGCTCACTATGTGGTACTGTTTGCATACCGCAAATGGCATTCCGATGCATACTACATATGCAGCCATTGTAGAACACCTCCACCATTGTATGCGTAGCTGACTGCACATATCACACCGATGGGTTATGTGGTGTCATGCTGGTGTATACTAACGGTTGTATCTACTGTACATGGGTGGCGTGTGTGTGAGGTGGTGCAACCTGTATACCGTGACTGGACCAGGCTCAGGTGTGCATGTCATACCTGGCCACATGGCGAATATCTATACACTGTAACATGCCTGTTACTAGCAACAGTCTCACCTGCGACGGACCCATGGCTGTGCGACACGCCAGAGGTACCTGTATAGGGGCGACACAACAGTATACACATTATCCATTACTGTAGCCACAGTAAGCACTGTGCATGTCACATCATGTACCTGTGTGGTAGCATGTGTTATGCACATGTCTGCAAACACAACGTAGCATACTGTAGTATGCAGCTTGTGTGGTCATATACCTGGCATGTGTTGGTACATTATGTGGTGTACTGTGACACCCACACCTACGTCAGTTATCATACACACATGCAAGACTGACTTACCAGGCAGCTCCAGGCTCGTTGGTTGAGAGACACCCACCTCCACGATGGCAGCGAGTGTTTCTGCATGATGTTCCCTGGATGTCCCCAGACTGGCCAGGAGCTCCTCCGTGTGTGTGAGTGGGTGCTGGGTTGGTGGCCCACCACCTGTCCCACCTTGTTCTCTGGTGATTGCAGTGGCACGCTGTTTCGCGTGCCGTATTAGGTCTGTGCAGTTTCGGCGTATCTGCTGGTAGGTGCGGTTGTTGCCACCCACATTGTTCACCCTCCTGCGCATATCCTGCCACAGGTCATCCCGCTGCTGTGCTTGCTATGGAACATGGCTGAATAGCAGGTCATAGTTGTCATGAAGCAACGGTATAATTACGTCATCCTCCTGGCTGCTGAAGGCTGGCAGCCGGGAACGTGGCATTATCTGTAAGACATAATGATGGTGACAGGTCACATTTACACTGATGTACTGGCATACCGCTGGACATACATTGCTATGACATGTACGACATCTGCACAGTAATCTCTGTGATGCATCATGGCAGTGACACAGCTGACGTGTTGCCGTCACACCATTAAGCAGTGGGTATCATATCATATCTGTGTGTCAACTCATCACACTGTACACACACCATGTTGATGGTAACCTGCTGTGGACATGTGTACCTGCCTGCACCTGTGTTCATACCAGTTGGCATGTGTCCCAATGTGCACACAGTTCTACTGTTCACCTGGATGCTGTGTATATGTCACTAGGCATCACGTACGCAGCCATTATGAATGTCAGCGGTGGCACTGCACACATACACATGGACACCTGTACATGCATGTGTTGTGCCATATACATCTACACAGCACTGTACGGGTGTTGGACAACCTGCCACGGCTCACCTGTATTGCACATGTGATACACATGGGACATTGTGTAACCATATGACATTAGCAGGGAAGGTCATGCATAGCATGTGCGCGCACACATTGTACACACCAACACACAGCACCTGTGACACCACAGGGTGCATCAGTGCCACATTACTGCTCTGGACGGTTGATAGTGCAAGTGCCATTTGTCCATCGCACCATGTATGACTGTAATAGCATGTGCAGCCTTGCTGGGCAGGGCTGCATGGTATGGCAGGGTATGTCACATACATGGCACAGGGATGTGTCCCACCTGGGGGGTACTGATATTAGCAGGGTGGCTGTCCATTCCATATGCCATTGCTATGTGTATATGGACATTACACATGTCTAGCATCATGGTGTGGACAATGGCCTTCTGCAAGGTAGGCAGCATGCTGCTTAGTGTGGGTGTGTATGGTGCATGCTGGTATCGCACATCCATGCATACACATTACCCCTGACAGGTGCTATGTGCTGCAATATTGTTCAACACAGTGCTGTATGTGCCCACACACTGCTATCCTGTGCACATGGATGGTTGCCTGGCCTGACATGGGTACCACATATGTCTACATCCAGTGCCTGCTGCCACCCCCATGTCAGCTGGTGCACCACACAGTGCCATCCCTCCCACAGGGACCATGGTGTTGGGCACAGCATAGGTATCCATGTATGGGGACAGGGATGTTCACATAGCAGGGGCACTGATGGTATCATCCATCGGACCATACACGTATGACGCACACCTCACACACACAGCCCATTCAGTATGTTGTTCGCAACACTGACACAGCTATACTGCTAGGCCAGGGACATTCCCAGACATACATACACAGATGCGTGAACATCTGTCTGTGGCATGGGCTACAATATTGGTGGGGTTCAACACATAACGTGTTTGAGTGTGGCTGGTGCAGACGTTCTGTGCACATGTCTACACAGTAAGCCTGTTCTACAGTAGCCAGCGGTAATGTGCTGTGCACATGTCAATTCTGCACATTGTGTTGGTGTCTGTCTGTCCACAGACCAGTGGTGGGACACACAGGGGTATTAGTGAACATATATGCATGCCACCCTGTACTGCTGTACTGCTAGCTTCTCGGTGCTAATGTGTCATGGACATGCACACCTTACCCGGACAGGTGGTAGTGGGTTGCCACCCGTACCCATCTCCTCTTGTGGGTTGCTATGATCCAACACCCTCTTTGTATTGTATGTTCAGGCTATGCACCTGTGTGGGGCATGTGGGCATGCAATGCACTACTGCGCACCTTTGCACCCATTGCAGAACATGTCACACAGGTACACTGGCAGCCATACACTTCACAGCTTGATGACGGTACAACACGTGTTGTACACACGTAACACATATCCTGTGGGACATGGTCATATGTACAGGCATGTCCAACAGTCACGTACCACTGCTACCCCTACATGACGGATATGCAGTACATGTGGCGGTACAGCAACTGTCACATGTAGTCGTGCAATGCCCCCCTACCTACATGGCGTGGTACTGCCTGTGGGGGATATGCATCTGCATCCATGCTGTGGCCATAGCTGACAGTTGTACATCGATATGTGCAACATACCTCATTTGGTGTTCTCATGGGTGCATGTTCAACATGGCTCCGCATTGTTTGTGTCTGTCACACAGTCATTGTTGTACATGGTTTACATGCCAGCCATGGCTTACTGTGTGTGATTCCATGTACTTCATTGGGATACCAGCATTATACATTATAACAGCGTATTCCAGCCATCACATAGCCTTCCTAGATGACACTGTTAGCCAGCCAGTAGGAGGTGTTCCGCCATCTGCACATAGGTCACACAGCGAGGGCGGCTGACACCCATTCTGGGGACAGGGTTCTGACAGCTGTGGATGGGTGTGATGCTGTCGACAACCATGACTGCGCCTGATGGTCATATCTGGATGGGTAACATTCACAACACACACCTACCTTCACGTAGTAACACATCATCTACAACAATGGACATTCCTGCCAGAACAATGTGTGCAGTATGTCTGTATGACCACTGCAGGCACCACTGGTGGCCCCCAGCATGGCAGCCAACAGCACCAGTGTATATCCCGTGGAACCATGGGTTACACCATTCACAACACACCTGTCTCAGATGACCCTGTTGTGGATCACAGTGCAGTTCCACACATCATGTTACACTAGGCATCATGCACTGATATGTTGCAGACATGTGAACAGCTGTGCAACTCAACATATGCACACATGACACATCACCTGGTACAACATATCTGTCATACAACATGTTATTGTGACCGCCCTGTGATGGCATTACACAGGCTACGTGTACTGGGACATGTGATGGCTCACCGGTATATTCACCCTCTGGGTGTGTGTCTAGCCAAGTGTACAGTAGGCAGTGGTCTGAACACAGGGACACTGTACATTGACCTACTCTGTCACTGCAACTGTTGACTATGCTCATACTGTACTTATACAGGCATGTGGTATCTGACCACTATGACAGTCCTGGTCGACCACACTGCTGTGGCACACATGACCTGTGGACATCTGCCTGGGGTATGGAGCACACATGTACATCTTCACATGCTATACTGCCTCTGTGGCGGTGTCACATGACTGTCTCCAGCAGGGCTGTAACAGGCAGGCACGGCATGGGGTCATGTGGGACAATGCTTGCACCTTCCACTGTGCTGCACACAAGCAAGGCACACACACTAGTGCACCACTCACATTTATCTGCAGTGCCTGGGACCTGCCTCCATGCTCTGCACAGCACACCTGCAAGTACAGATTGTACACGGATCATACCTCCCAGGCACATACCTGGACTTCAACACACACAGGTGAGGGGATCCCACATCACACAGTGTTTTGCACACATACTGGATATTTGCCGAACACAATGCATCATAGGTGCTCCATGTTCAGATACCCATGTTTGTGACCACTAGACACATTGTAACACGCAACAGAGCTTACATTGTACACCACAGGTTACATGCTGTCTGTGTTGTCATACTGTACATTGGGCCTCAGACAGCTGATACTGCCATGTGCTGACAGCAACCCACACTTCCCTAGAATGGACACCCATGTACCCACACATGCTTGAGGCATGCACTCCACCTAGCTGGGTGACACATTACACAACACATACCATACCTACACTACCCTCAGCATGCACGATACCTCCATGTGTCTGGTGTGTTAAACCTGGGGTTGTCCCCCCTTTGGTAGATGAACATATATGCTTCACGGCCCTGCTAGCCACACCCTGGACACACACCCATCGCAGCATACATGGAACATGTGTTCTACAGCCAGTACTACTGACATCTGCTGACAGGGGTTGTTAATGGCATGGCACCCTGGCAGATGGACAGTGTACATAACTATGCTGACACATACCACAGTGCACTTCCGTAGCATGTACGCAATGGTAGGGACCATGCTATTCCACACAGAGACATGGCGGTACTGGCCTTTTCACAGACGCCATGGTGTTGGTCATGTTCCATGCACATCTGTTGTATGGGCACATGTGCAGGCTGTTGCACAGTGGTGTATATTCACATGTGTGGGGTGCATCACTTGACAGCCATGGTGGGTCCTCGTGGTCCATCACATGCTCCAAGGCTAGCTACCTACACATGACTGCCGCACATTGCAGTGTGGGTCCTCAGGCAGTGTGGTGGTATGTCTGTGTTGTTTGGCTACATCCACATTTGATGTCACGTACAACAGTCACCCAGGCATTGCAGACTGAGATAATGTTGGCAACATGCCAGGCAATGGTGTACTTACCAACAATACACACTCTCACTCACTACAGGGTTGCAATCCATACATGGACATCGTAGTGTCCCTGTGGACACATACATGGTACTGCCATGCACACATTATGTCCTAAGACACTGTCCCAATGTCACCTTCTGATCTCCCTAGCTGTTATGTCCTGCCAACCTGTTTGGTATGTGTCTCCACACCAGCCCACTGAATTCACTGCTAGCCTGTTGTCGGACATTGTGTACCTTGACCGCCACACTGCCGCATCTATCGCACTACACATGGGTGGCACTGCATTGCACGTGTGGGACTGCATTCGTACACCCATGACTGGACCATTCTGTATGGCACTGGGGCACATCCTCACAAACGTGCTTCATGCACTCATTGATGACCTCCATGCCTTTACTGGCACCCTTGTTGGCCTTCTGTGTGCCACAGCATGCCACATACACATGCTGGCCACCTGTCATACCATTGCATGGGTGGTTGGTGTGGTACAGAGGGCAACAGATCAGACATTGTCCTCACATTGCCCTTCAGCACCATTCCACGTTCTGGTATTGGCAACGTACACATCCACCTGCACATCATACCCTGTGTCTCAGGATGTTAGGCTATATGACTCCTGGACAGGACACACAGTGGTGCAAGCATATCATGCTACCTACTACATGTCAGGTACATATGGCATTACACAGTCCTCAGTCATGGGGCCCCTCATGTTCACTATTTGCTTACATACACAACATGCTGTCACAGAGTACTGACCATGCCTAGATATCCCACATCTACATACCTGGCACCATTATAGCTCCACCAGCTCATACTGATAACAACCATATGGGTGTCGGTGTGGCAGATACATCATGTGGGTGTCATGGCATCAGGATGCATGACACATGGTGCATGCACATCACCTTTGCATAGCAACATTCATCCACTGAGTATCACATGGATACTGTCCCCAGACATGCATATCAAATTGTACATGGTTGCTGTACACACAAATGCCCCACATGGTGCTGTGGTTACCGTATTCCACTGTGGCATGGGTACACATCTGCAGGGCCACACCTATCTGTACTGTGTGTGATGCTGGTACATAGGTAGCCATTGTACCTGTGGCATACACACATCTACACACAGGCAAGGTTACAATACCACATTCGTGGTGTACCTTCCACAATGGCTACGACTTTACATGGCACAGCATTGTCATGCCATGATGTGTACCAGGCTCAGACAGTTTACATATGCGGCTGACAGACAGAAAACACATCTGTACACATCTGCATACCACATACACAGGGGTGTCTTCTGCTCTGACATGGACCATGTCCTCCGCATTACTGATGCATGTAGTACTCATACATGGCAATTGCAGTGGGCAGTGTGAACGGACCACTCATGGATATGTGCACACATGCCACATTGCATGGGCTGGGCTTCTGTGTTACTTCTGCAGACACAACACACACCATGCTGTGGAACATAGGTCCTGTGCACATCCCACAGGGACACACAGTGGCACTGTTCATGTGATAGCTCCCTTGCTGTTTGAGTGACACGTAGTCATGGTACCACCACAGCAGCAGTACTGTGTAGACATGCAGTTGACACCCACCTCTGCTGTTCACTGGACACTACCATGGGGAGGTGACACTACTGTGTACACTGCACACGTGTTTACACATGGACCTGCCGGACTTCATTGTTGCCCACATTGCACTTGCTACAGATCGTTTGGCCATGGTTACTTGGTGTTCCTTCCATTTCGGATGGCTATTATGCTACTACTCTGTCCCATATCTACAGGCCATATGCATCCTGTTATTGTACATACCAATAGGCAATAACTCCATTATGCATGATATGCCTGTAATACTGTGTATGATGTCTGTCACATCCACCATGACAGCTTTACATTACTCATAGTTGACATAGTATCCCCTACTGCAAGGCATACGTGCACGTCGGGCGCACATTACGTATGACATCGATGGTATATGCCCATACACATGTGTGCTGTGACAGTATACATACATGTCCTATCCCCTGCTATGGCACTTCCTTGTTGGACATCCACTGCCAGCATCGGCGTGTGGTGTGGCATTGTTCTCTGTTATGCCCCCCTGTGGTAGCCCTTGTGTTATCCCGGCTGTGTACATGATGTCCCACTGCTGTGCACACGGTGTCCACAGTCGTTGGTATGCTCAGCAGGATAGCACTACATAACCACCTTTCACCACTCTCTGCATTATGGACAAGTATCATTACTTACAAACACCATTCACATACAGTACAGCTTCATACACATCATGCTACACACCGTACATATTGTGGGTTCTACATACCTTGTCAGTGTTTCCTTCCGTTTTTCATTGCGTGTATCGGTATTCCGATTTGTTACTCTTTCCGTTGTGGAGTACTGGTTCGGTATGAGCATACGGTTTGAATATCCTGGGAGTCATCCTTATATCCGTCAATACCTGCAACATGTGGGTTCATCACACCAATAGCTGTTCCTCAGTGTGTACTTGTGCGCATATCACCTGTGCATCTACTCCATTCGTACATTACGCATCGTAACTAGAGTATGGTTGCATTCCTCACCTGGGCGTTGGCTATTTTCCCTACCTTCGTGGAGATGGTCTGTATTGTGTTATGTTATGTGTAACTGCAGCCGCTATGTGTGGCAACAGGTACATTTCGCAGTGGTGTTAGCCGTGGATTGTGTGTGTTGGGTATGGTATTATGTTCGACATGTGGGTGTCCCTGTCCTGACGGCGTCTGTTGATGGCATTTTGCATTCGGATGTGTAACATAGCTGTTGTATTCCTTTAAACAACGGATGCAAGTATGCATCCGCTGTTGATAGTGTTTCCCACACGAGATGTTGCGGTTATGCAGCTGTCATTGACTGCCTGTATGTTTGTGCTGCTATTACGGCTTGTATCCCTTTGATATGTGCGATGGGGAATATCGGAGGTTGTAGGTGACGGATACGGGTTGTGGGCCTTGCATCTCTACATACACGGTATGCTTGTCTGTGTGCTCCATCCCTGCCTGGGGAGTTGACAGTTAATTGTCTGTTGTTCTGGGAGTGTAGATTGTGTTGTTGTCATGTGGTGTTGGTATCGCCTGCGTGTGTGCTTCCTGCATGTATTCCTCCGTCACATCGGTGGTATATCTGCGGTTGTTTGTACGTGATGACTATCCCTTGTCATTCTGTCCCAGATATTTACAGTCATTGTGGTCCTGTACTTGGGATGGCCTGTTTGCCAGTGGTTGCCACCTATTCAGGTGGCGATTTCTTGTTTGACACTTGTAGAACACACAGCGGTGTTTACGGGCCCATACATGGCCACGGTCAGTACCGGGGTAGCACATGCGTATTTCCGCGGTACATACCTATTGCTGTGTAACTTTGCCGACGTATCGTTTTGCAATTAGCATATCAGTGTCATACATACGGTCATGATTAGTACATACGTCCTTTCCATTTCATGTGGGGTATATTCCTGTGGTACATTCTGGGACATTTTCACTTTGCATCATTATACGTCGCCACACGCCTAGCCAGGGTGGGGCTCTCAGTACTACTTTGGGACTACTGGTGTACATACACCTGTGGCTAGTGTACTGTATGCCTACACATGTTATTCCACTCCGCCTCTAACATGGCACCAACATACACATTTTACAGTGGCACACACATTACACTCGCACAGCGAAACACATGGCACCCTCACCGCACACATACACATACTGCGGCAGTCACAGGGACGGTTGCACACAGTACCTGCGTGGGCCGCATCACCGGCGGCAGTGTCTACCCCCCCCTCATATCATCATAGTATTACCCGCGCATGTACTGTTACTGTACTGTGGCCTGGCGATCATTCCGACTCGCGGTTATGCATTTCGGTATGTTGACCTTTCCATGGGTGGCGGTTTCCTCTTCTGTTAAACCTCCCGGATGCTCAGTTTGTCTTTCACTATGTATACTATGTACAGATATCGCGTGTTACTTCTCTGTCACCTTGCATCCCTCTGATTCCCTGTCTTACCTGTTGTACTTATATGTATATGTGTACATATATTTCTATATATGTAATTATATCTATCTACATATCTGTATATGCACATATCTACATGTCTATATGTATACACCTTGCGGCGAACGTGGCAGCATACAGCAACGCCGTCTGCTGTAGGACCCGCGTACGGTTCAGGTGTTATGCCCATGCTCCGCTGACTGTTGGGTGTGCAGTGCTTGGGTGCTGCCTATGTTGGAGTCACACATGGGGCCACCCATACGGTACACTTTACGGGTGGCCATGTTTGTGTGCCGTCCATTTCACTGTGTGTGCAGGTAGGGAGGTGTCAGTCCATGGGGCCTACGCTGTCAGAGTATGTGCTATACGTTCCCTCTTTGCCAGGGCATAGGCATATTGGGTACGCCTCCGTCTGCCTACTGGGGCTGACACAGTGTGTTCATGGTCCTGAACTCTCTGTGCCTGGACTGGCCTTGGCAGTTGTGGTGGGCTTTGTGGCCCTTCACCATTATGTCCCTGCAGCAGCTGCTTCCGCAGGATCATATTATGTAGCATGGCACATACTATGAATATGTGGGCACATGTGCCTGGAGAGTACTGCAAGGCTCCACCGGATGTATCCAAGCACCGGAACCGTGATTTCAACATCCCAAACACACGCTCTATGATTATTCTGGTTTGTTCGTGTGCCTCATTATGGCATTCTTGCATGTGTGTGTGTGCATTTCTGATGGGAGTCATCATCCACGGCTCCAGTGCATAGCCAGCATCCCCCATAAGGTGGCCTTGTGGGATGTCCCCCCTGGCGAATACCTGGTACAGCTGTGAGGCATGCCAGATATGGGAGTCGTGGTAGCTTCCAGGGCTGCCAGCACACACATCCATGATAATGCCCCCGCGCATTGCACCACGACCTGGCAATTGATGGAGGGGAATCCCTTGCGGTTTATGTAGTGTCTACCCTGCTCCCCAGGTGGTGACTTGATTTGTATGTGCGTACAGTCTATCGCACCCAGTACCTCCGGGTATTGTGCCACACGGTGGAAGTGGCACATATTGCTAGCCAACTCCTCCTGAGATCTGGGGAAGTATATATGCTCATTGGCATGTGGTAACATGGCATCCAGAAACTGGTGTAGTACCCAGGATGCTGATGCCTGTGAGATGCCCATTATATCCCCAGTTGGCCTTTGAAAGGTACCTGTGGCCAGTATTCGCAAGCTTACACATACCTTTGTGTACACTGGGATGGGCTCCCCTCTGTTGTTTCTTGTTCTTAGGCGTGGCCAGCACAGCTCCACTATTTGCTGTAATGTGTCCCTATCCACCCTATAACGCTCTACTATCTCCAGGTCTTGTAGCCCCTGGTAGGTTACCCTTGGTCTGAACACTCTCCTTCTCCTCTGAGGCCTACAGTAGTTGTCGGCACCCTCCTCCACAACTCCGTCTGTCTCTAACACATGCTGATGGATCACGGCCACGGCGGCACCCAACATGTACATTTTAAAAGTTCCCCGTGTGTTTACACCTATGGTGCGGCGTTTGGGAATACACGGCTGTGTGTTGTGTGCATTCACACTTTATACTGTTGTACTGTACACCCGGTGATGTCATAGGGTGTGTCTGTGCGGCCGTATCTGGGGATTATCTTCTGTGTTTTACCATTGGCACTGCAACGCTGTTGCCTTTGGTGTTGCATTACTCTTGCCTGCAATGGATTAGCTTTCGACCTTACCTTACTGTTTCTGCACGTTGCTTCTACTATTTCCTGGCATGCATCCTGCAGAGCCCTGTCATGTGTAGTTTCTGGGACATGGCATATCGTGCGTTTTGTGTGCTGCCGCCGTTATGCTGCCTGTCTACTTGGCTCTGCTGTGTTAGGTCTTCACTCTTTGCAATCTGCTACCTCCCCTACTTTCTTTGCATTCATATGCCTCCCCTATCCCGTTTGCAGGTTTCTGCATGCAGAGTTGTCAGCTGCCGCTGATTGGCCTTCGTGGGTTGATTACTGTTGATTGCTCATTACTACTCCAATTACACTGCTTCCACATTTCCTCATATTCTCAACATCACCTTCCTGTATCCGATGTTATTTGCGGGCGAAGGCCACATGACTGGGTTAAGGGAACGAGTCATCCTGGTGCACATGCACCTCTGCGCGCATTGTGTGCTCTCAGCTCAACTATTTCCCCACGCCGGTCCTGCAGCTGTGATGTGCAATGTACAGCCCAGGTTTGCTGAGCTCCAATGTGCTTCCTCCTACAGTGGCACACCCTCTGCAGGTGACATGTATTCCCTCTGAGCCACTCCTCGGTGTATTACCGCTGTGCCGCTTGGTACAGCCTTACGCAGCGGGCTTTTGCGATTCAGTATTATCTGCCTCATTTGCATGGCATTGACTACTAATTCATAGTTACCGTGCCGAACACTGCCGCGACTCCTTGGCAACCCTTGCACCGTGGATGTGGCTTTCCATGCATACCATGGTGTATTGTGGCTGTGAAGCTGATGTGTATTACACTGCTGTTTTATGACATTGTCATATTATTTCATTGTTTAGCACCTTCCGCAGACATGTCCTGGGGTTCTGCTGTGAGTTTCTGTGGACATACCATTTATGTTATTATTTACATGTTGTGCATGTTTTCTTTTGACATTCTCTGTGTCTTTCGCCATTGGCATATGGCAACAGTGTGATACCTGACGTTGACAGCCTTCCGTTACTCCTATGTTATGTTTGGGTAAATGTAAACCGTTTTTTTTGGTTTACATTGCCGTGCCCTTATGCTACGCCTGCGCCACTTCGTGGATCGCTATATGCCTTTATTTGCGTGGTGCAACACCGCACATGGGGTGTTTAGCATACCTACGCCAGAGGCGGCGCAGATCCGGCGCACACCAGTAGTGCACGTGGGATTGGATCGTACCTGAATCGCTCGGCGGCCATATTTGGTGTTGTAACGCCTACGCTATGCGTCCGCCTGGCGCAGCGTTCATGAATCCTGGGGTCAGTTTTGTTGGATATAAAACCACTCAATTACTTCAATAAATTTATGTTCAGTGGATATGTATTCATAAATAAAGTATAACAAAATATCACTCAAACTCAACATGGTGTGTACTGATTAAGCTAAAAAAATGCCACACAAGATGAAATATTTATACCATGACTTGTTTATTATGTCACAAACCAGTCATTATTTTCAGTGGAGTAAAATACACATCAGGATGAAAAAAATATTACATTCTGACATAGCTGTTCTTTATCTGAGTAAGCAAGCTGATTATTGTAAGCCTTTTCTCAGCCATGATCTGAGACACAGATCAATGGTAAATGGAGAATACAGGAACATTGTAACATAGCCTATCACACAGCTTATCTTTTGTAATAAGCCAAACTACCAAACATGAGTTCTTATTGGATGCAGGCAAAACAAGTAATAACCACACAGAGAGCAGTTAGTATAATAATTTGGCCACAACTTCACCATGAGTTATAGTATATGGTAAGCTTTCAGTATCTTCAGCATGCCACACTGCACTATTAAAATTAGTTTTAAATGTTACCTTTTCATGAGACAACTCTATGATATAGTGTGATAAAGCTTTGCTGATGGTACAGACGGCCTGAGTTTGATTAGTGACTTGAGTGCTTGCAGGAGGTGGGTTGAAGTGGATAAAATTTTGTCAATGGTGTAGACGACTTGAATTTGATTAGTGGCTTCAAGGATTGCAGACGGTGGGTAGGAGTGGATAAAGCCTTGTTGATGGTGTAGATGGTCTGCGTTTGATTACTGATTTTTGTGATTTCAGGAGATGGGTAGGAGTGGATAAAGCCCTATCGATGGTGTAGACAGCCTGAGCTTGATTAGTGGCTTGGGTGCTTGCAGGAGGGGATAAAGCTTTGCTGATGGTGTAGATGACTTGAGTTTGATTAGTGGCTTTTGTGCTTGCAGGAGGTGGGTAAGAGTGGATAAAGCATTGTCAACAGTGTAGATGACCTGATTTTGATTAGTGGCCTGGGTGCTTGCGGGAGTTTGGTAGGGGGATGGGAATGAGTGGCCTTTGCTGGCTCACCCCTCCTGGAGGAAGAGAGGGATGGAGGAAGCTGTTGCTCACCACAAGGATGACAACTAGTAGCAGCACTAGGTGCTACATCCCATGCAGTTTGGGTCTAGGCAGCGCACAATGCCAAGTGCATTCTACCTATTCTGAAAAGGTGAATGGAAAAATCTTTCTCAGCGTTTAATAGCATACAAACTGAACTAAAAACCAAAACACTGGTCCCCTGTGTCTTGACACGCTAATATATAACAAGGAAGTGAAAAATAAAAGTAAAAGTAAAAAAGAAATTTAATTGTCCAAGGTGAAGTGCTTTCACTCGCTCACTGCGAGCTTCATCAGAACTCAGTAAAAATCCATTAACACAGCTTCAGATTTAAATAACTTTTTTGGTGCCAGAATTGCAAGATTTAAAGTGGTAAACTCAATGTGCAACTTGCTGTATACATATTACTAACTTACGCCATATAATCTGACTGTTAAATACATAATCAATTGCCATATAAATATTGTAAGAGCACTACAATTCATAAAATTACAATTGATAAAATCATAAAATGATGTTAATAATATAATATAAAAATCTTAATTTAATACAATTGTTAACTTGTAACTAATGTATGTCTGTCAAAGAATGCAGATTTATATTTCTTTAAAAACAATATTGTTATATCCTATAGCATTGATTTGATGCTTATAAAATCATTTAGTCCCAGTGCGTTTGAAGCGTCAGTCAGTAGCTGCCGCCAGGTTTCTCTGTAGGACAGTAGACCTCTGGTGTCTCCCCCTCTACGATCTAAAGTAATGCTGTCAATAATACCAAATTTAAAATTATGTCCTTCTCCATGTTTTTTAATGTCTGTAAAGTGCGTTCTTATCATCTTTAGTCCTAATACTGTATAAATGTGCATATACGCGCTTGTTAAATTTTCGTTCTGTTTTTCCAGTGTAGAACCCAGAACATGCTGCACATTTAGCCAGATAAATCACCCATCTTGTGTTACAATTCCCTTGTTTGAACTCAATATTAGTCTTATTTAAATTGTCTAATATTATATGTCCTTCCTCCAAAATAACATAACATTGATTACACCTGCCGCACTTAGTAGTGTGTCTGTCACTTATTTTTTTGGAGATAGTTTGTCATTCCAATAACTTTTTAATATTATACCCCATCTTGTTGACAAATATCGGCTGAGTACCCAATATTTTAACAAGGTCCTGATCCATCTGAATAAAATTCCAACTGCTGGTCATAATCTTTTTAATCTATCAGTATGTGGACCAAATTCTAATATACACGCTCTTCCAAAGTCCATATTTGGTAGGTTTTGTCTCTGGCTGTTCTGAATTATGTTATTACTATTTCTATTATAATAATAGTGACCTAATAAAAAGTGTATTTCTTGCCCCATTCTTTAACAGTGATTGTAGTAATACATGTCATCATATTGATGTCATAGCCCCTTTCCATAAATAGAATAGTGATGTATGATACCTCTTCCAACATCTCTGCATAAGTGGAGGTCATTCTGATGGCTTGTATAATCTCACCTCTAAAAATGTTGCTAAATAACTTCCTGGGATGATTGCTTGAAAATTCTAAATAGCTATTTGAGAAGGTGTTTTTCCTATATAGCTTAGATTTAAATCATCCTTCACCCTTAGAAATATATGTATCTAAATAGGGAAGACCTTCTCTATTACTGGAATAAGTAAATTTGAGATAGTCACTGCTCGAGTTTAAAAAAAACAAAAATTGGTCAAGTAACTCTATGCCACCATCCCATAAAATGTAAATGTCATCCAAATATCGTGAATAGTATTTAATATATTTGTAATATTCACATGTAAATAGTTTTGATTCTTCCCAGTCTAACATAGCCATATTTGCGTAGATGGGAGCACATGCTGGTCCCATAGCTATGCCCTTTGACTGTCTGAAATACTCCCCTTCATATTCGATGTAATTATGTTCCAAAACTATTGACATAAGATCTATAATTAAACAGATGTTATCCCAACCTAGTCCACTATACTTACGAATGCTGTTGGCAAAAGCAGTTAATCCACTCTCTTTGGGAATGCATGAGAAAAGATCGATGACATCCACTGTAACAAACAATAAGTCAGCATTCCATAAGCTGACTGAATATTTTCTCAAGAATTCCCACGAGTCCTTGACTAGATGTGGTATTCGATCATAAATAGGTTTGAGAAAATTGTCAACTGCTGTCCCTAACGGAAAAGTTTTGGATCTACTCCCTGATATGATAGGTCTAAAAGGAGGGTTTTCAATACTTTTGTGGACTTTAGGAATACCGACAATAGATGCTAAAATAGGATGTTCTACCTTGAGGAATTCGTAAGGGCCTCTAGAAATTCTTTGATCTATGTAGAATTCCTCTATATGTAAATCTATATGTCTGTATGCTATGTTTATTTCTGTTAGAAAAATGTGCATTTAAATATATGTGAAATGTTAGTTTAAAAGCAAAGTAGTATGTAATGCATTTTATTCTATTAATAATATAACAAAAAGGCTGAATTCATGTGTAATTGTAAGTAGTTTTGAAACTGCATTGTGGCTTGTAGCAAATTGACCTCTGGCCCCGGCAGCTGCCAGCTCAGCAAGTTTTAATGTTTATACTTTTCACAAGTGATTATCTGCTGGGTCAGGAAATTAAATATGTGAAATAATGAAATCTTCTGCTCTTTCCTGCTGGGATGATTTGGCCTTGTATATGTGTTACTAAGATAACATACAGCTGTTGGGAAAGTGTTACAGTGAAGAAAGAAGTATATTAAAAGACTGAATCTGCTATTGTATTCGAACTGATGTGAAACCTTGAAGAAGGAACTTTACAGAAAGACATTATGTCTGACCAGGTGGTAAGCAAGTCCGTATTGTTACCAGAGGAAAACTTTTTTAAAATATACAGCATCAGCAGTGTTTTATGAATAGAGGACTGTAAGCTAAAGTGATGTAGATGCCCTGTGACATACCACATCACTAAGGTGGGCACAACTTGAATGTAAAGACTATAAAATCTGTGTACTTCCTGTTTCATGTCAGACAAAATTCTGTACTTGTACGTTTTTTGCCTCGTGGTGTACACTAGTAAACTTTTGAACCTGAACCTCCAGTGTATTGAATTCTTGATTTTATTTAACAGTTTGGTCCTTCAAGCCGGAATTCCCTCAGACAGCTGCAAATCAGAGTCTACCGGTGGTCGAATACTGCGCAGGAGAAGTTACCGAAACGGTTCTTCTTGGGTGAAAAGACCTCCGACTGAATTGTTGTTTAAAGAGGCTGGCCACTTTCTGATCTGTGGCTGAAGAGTGGATGCTGGATGGCTCAATATCGGAGGCTCAGGTAGGAAGATTTTGCCTTTTTTCTGTTTGAGATCAGGGACTAGGTTACAGTAAATATTGTTGTCAAGATTTGTTATGCAGATTAGGGACAAAAGGAATTACTGTATATTTGGTCATAGATCAGGGTAACAGAATAAGGTAGGCAGTTATTCTAGATAAACTGTGAAAAGGAACTGAGAACTTGATATCACGTGATAAGAAGGGTTACGTAACATTTTCTTTTACCATGGGAAATCAGTGCACTAAAACATTTCGAGATCCGCCCCTAACCGAAGACGCAAAATACATGTAATCACAATGTTCTGATAATGTTAGGTATTATATGAAATGGGTTAACAAATATGAATTTGATGGTAAATTAGATAAAACTTCGCTGGTTAAACTCCTTAAGCAACTTAAATCCGATGCGGGAGGTCAGGCAAAAAAGCAACGCCAATTAGGCATTCCTCAGGCACACAGGTGGATTGAGGAAGCAAATCGTAGAGAACAGAAGATTAAAAATTCAAAAACATTATTCTTAGACAAAGAAGATAATAATTTAGTAATAGCAACAGCTCCTCCTCCTCCCTTGCCCCCTCCTTTACCCTTTTCAGGATATGAAGTGAGTGGACAGGCTGGTCCGCCTCCGCATTATCCTGAAGTCTCAGCGAGACCACAATCATTTGTTAGAGATCCTATTGAAACTAGGTCCCGAACACGTAAAATACATGGGGATGCAGAATCATATCAAATATAAAGAAACCTACAGGATGAGAGTGAGGAAGAAATATGTCCACTTATAGAGGTCCCAAATCCTCAGGCAGGACAGGCAGGACAGGACCCAACACTCTTAGTATATAGACCATGGACACCGGAGGATATGGAAAGCTACTCAGGGAATCCCCCATCCGAAAGTTAATTTTACGAAATTTTTAGAAGATTTACAAGGCATGAGGTTGAGTTACCACTTGAATGGGGAAGAAGTAGAAAAAGTAGTAAGACAAATTATAGGTCCAGATTGGCACATGATTTGTGGCACCTGGAATCCTCGTAATGCAGAGCTTAAACCACTCCCACATAGTGACGCAGAATTAGACAACAGAGTGAAAGGTCTTACAGACTGAATCTCTGAGAAATGGAAACCTAGAGCAGACTGGACTTGCATTAATCAATGCATACAACAGGAAAATGAGACAATAGATGGATACTATGCTAGATTATTGGAGTGTTTTAATAATTATAGTGGTATGACGGTTCCTGAAAACCAAACGAATGATTCCCCGTATGAACAACAATTAAAAAATGCATTTTTTAAAGGTTGCATTGCACCTATCAGTAGCTTCATTATGAAGCATATGATAGACCATCGAACAGGTAGGCTACAAGCCTTACTTGAATATGCTAGACATGCTGAAAGACATTTTAATAGCAAGAAGAAAAAGAAGGCACAAGTCTTCACTGCTGAAGACGGAGCTGAAGTATTTGTGTTACAGTCAGGTAAAAAGGGGAAGAAAAATGCCCAGGGAAACAAACAGTCTGACAAACGATCAGAAGATTTTGAGGAAAGGAAAAAGAGAGGTGAGTGCTTTAAGTGCGGGAAAAAGGGACATCTAGCGAGGGATTGTAAACAGAACAAAAAGGTAATTACAGAAGATAAGGGAGATGAGGACTGACTATATGATAGTGAAGATACATCATGCAGAAGTCAGAAATCATCAGGAGAAGTTAATAAACAGAAAACAAATATAAATGTGATAGAAGGAATAGAGGAAGTGCAAGTAGATATGGAAGATGAAGAAAGTGAAATTTTGGATTTAGCATTATTGAGCTTAGAGCTCTACTTAGCAGATACGAAACCGAAAGTTACACTTCTGGTGGAGGGAAGGGAAGTCAAATTCCTGTGTGACTCAGGAGCATCACGGACCCTGATACACCCCTCCAAGTTACCAGAACGTTCTGAATCACCTGATTATATACTAGTGAAAGCTGCAAATGGACAGCTATACAGGTAACCACTTTCCCATGATATAGCAATAACTGACCCTGTTTCAGGTATGACCCAAAGAAGTAAAATCGTTGTTTCTGCAATGTGTCCAGTGAACCTATTGGGCAGGGACCTTATGCAGATATTTGGCATAGCAGTAGTTCCGACTTTGCAGGGTATTGAAGCACAGAGGCAAATGGATACTTTTGTAGTGCGATTGGAGGGTGAAACTTTTTACTGGTAAAGCCAGGATCTAGTTACGACTGGTCCAGGGGCAGTAACCAAGGAACTGATGAATGTAGCCATCAGTAAAGCCCCCTCCCTCGACACTGATCGACAGCATTTGTTACACTGTACTCTATACTTCTGTACTACGCCAGGACCTGATAGAGAGTATGAGCAAGAATTGTTCAGAAATCGGGCAACTAGATTGGTTTTACGTACTTTGTATTGGGATACTGAGGGGAACAGTGTAGTAAGCTGTTCATTACCTCAAGAATTCCTTGCATTATATAGATCAAATCGATTACCATGTCAGCTTGACAAAAAAAAAATGTAAAATGGGCAGACTTAGCAGAAAAGGTGACAAGATGGGAGAAACAGACTGACTTAGAATTGTCAGAACAAGGAATACAAAAACAAAAGTTGAATTGGTTGACACAGACACATCCAGCTGTACATTTGCAATCTAGCGAGGACAGCTGATTAGCATTTTTATTAGAAGAAGAAGAGAAAGCTTTATGTGAAATTCCAACGACTCTTTGGTCGACAGGCAAGTCAGATGTAGGACTTATTCGAACAGCAGGACCAGTTACAATTGCACCAAAATCGGCATTTAGGCCACAGAAAAGACAATACCCCTTGAGGAAGGATGCAGAAATAGAAATCAAACCTATAATAGCAGCATTACTCAGGGAAGGAGTATTGGTAGAATCTCCTGATTCACCATGTAATACACCCCTATTTCCTGTTAAAAAAGCAAATGGGGAATGGCGGATGGTTCAGGATTTACAAGCTGTGAACAATGCAGTGATACCCAGAGCACCCACGGTGCCAGACCCACATACTTTGTTAAACGATTTAAAACCACAACAAAAATATTTCTCTGTGGTAGATATCAGTAATGCTTTCTTTTCGATACCTATACATCCTGATAGTCAATATTGGTTTGCATTTACATTTCAGGGTAAAAGGTATACTTATACTCGACTACCACAGGGATATTGTGAGAGCCCAACAATATTTGCACAAGAAATGGCTAGCAACCTAGCAGGATTTACCCCACCAGGAGGTAGTGAAATTCTACTTTACGTAGATGACATCTTGCTAGCAGCCCCCACCCAGCAGCAATGCAGGGAGGATACTGTAGCGTTATTGAAATTTTTAGCAACACAAGGACACAAAGTAAATAAAAGTAAGTTACAACTTTGGAAAAAGCAAGTTAGATACCTAGGATATGTGATATCCAATGAAGGTAGGATATTAGACGAGGATAGAAAAACAGCAATTTTGCAAGCACCCAGACCAGCAACCAAGAAGGAAATGATGTCCTTCTTGGGGACAACTAATTTCTGTCGGAGTTGGGTACCAAATTATGCTTTGGAATCTGCTCCACTGACTGACTTGATATATAAGACACCGATGGCAGCACAAGATATTTTACAATGGACACCCGAAGCAGAAATGGCTTTCTGCAGGTTGAAGTAGTTGATAGCTTCTTCATTAGTTTTAGGACTCCCAAATTATCACAAACTATTCTTTCAGACCATAGATTGCAAGCAAGGATATATGACGTCAGTGCTGACGCAACAACATGGGGATAAGCAACGCCCCATAGCCTATTATTTATCACAGTTAGACCCAGTGGCACAATCTTTGCCTCACTGTGTACAAGCGGTAGTTGCAGCTGCAATGGCAGTACAGGCTTCGGCCTCAGTGGTGTTGTTCCACCCCCTGACATTGAGAGTGCCTCATGCAGTCGCAATAATTTTACTGCAAGAAAAAGTAGCATATCTTTCTTGTGCTAGACATCTTTCATGTATGACTATACTGCTGAGCCAACCTCATATGACAATTGAACGATGTATGACATTAAATCCATCAACATTACTTCCAACTCCTGCGGATGGCACACTGCACAGCTGCCTGGAAGAGATTGAACAGTTAACCTTGCCTAGACAAGATCTCACAGATATGCCCTTGGATAATGCTGAGGTGACATATTACGTGGACGGCTCATGCAGAAGGGGCCCTACAGGAAAGAATCTAGTGGGGTATGCAGTAGTTACAGACACTGAAATTCTAGAAGCTCAATCCTTACCACATAACTTATCTGCACAAGCAGCAGAATTGATAGCTTTGACACGGGCATGTACTTTAGCGAAAGACAAATGTGTGAACATATATACTGACAGTCAGTATGCTTTCTATACAGTACGTGTATTTGCACAACAATGGAAAAATAGGGGAATGATAACATCTAGTGGGAGACCAATTAATCATGCGCAATTTATTTTGGAATTATTAGAATCTATTCAGGTACCTACCAAAGTAGCTATTTGCAAATGTATAGCTCATACAAAACAACAGGATAGAATTTCGAAAGGCAATGTGAGAGCTGATGCAGCTGCAAAGCAAGCAGCCTCAGACTCAGAAACTTTACATTTGAATGAGGAATTACAACCCTCTGAGATTTTAGATTTAGACATGTTAAAAACAATGCAGACGCTTACTACAAAAGCGGAGAAACAAAAATGGGAAAAACAAGGCGCAATTCTTGAAAATGGACTGTACATTTCCAAAGAGAAAAAAACGATATTGCCGTCTAATTTATTTAGATATGCAGCTTTGTTGAGCCATGGGCAGTGCCATGTCTCAACAGGGGGGATGGTACAGTTAGTAAATCGAATATTCCAAACATATGGATTCACAAACTATACAAAAAAATTTTGTGCAGCTTGTCATACTTGTAACAAGCACCATGCACAGGGGGCATTTAAACCTAAGCAAGGAAGTTTTCCTACACCACCGTATCCGTTCCATACTATTTGTATGGATTTCATAGAATTGAATAAGTGTGAGGGGAAAAAGTATTGTTTAGTCATTGTAGATATGTTTTCTAAATGGGTAGAAGCTTTTCCAACTAAAAATCCAGATGCAGCAACAGTGGCGAAAGCCCTGATAAAAGAAGTAATACCTAGATTTGGCATTCCGGAAAGGATTTATAGTGACAATGGCACACATTTCGTCAATCAGACAAATCAACAACTTGGGAGATTTTTTGGAATCTCCTTGAAAAACCATTGTGCCTACCACCCACAGTCAGCAGGACTGGTGGAAAGGTACAATGGAACCCTTAAAAGTAAACTTAGGAAGTCAGTTGAAGAGACCCAAAAGAATTGGATACACTGTCTGCCTTTAGCACTGCTGAGTATGAGAACGGTTCCCAATGTGAAGGGTCTGACTCCCTTTGAAATGTTTTTTAGGAGAGCATATTATGTGCCTCAGTGGAAAACTCTCATGCCCGCAGAACAAGAGGCTGACAGTTCATTAGCTAGTTATATGAGGAAACTGTTAACAAATAAATCTGTTTTGCAGTTTAACTCTTTTTCAGATAAGGAACAGACCAGACCGGTGGAAGCAGTTTTGGATCCCGGAACGTGGGTGTGGCTGAAAGTGACGAAGAGGAAGAACTGGGCAAGTCCAAAGTGGGAAGGACCATACCAGGTACTGTTGGCAATGCCTACTGCAGTCAGAGTGGCTGAGAGGACGTCCTGGGTTCATTTGACACACTGCAAACCGGTAAAGAACTTTCAACTTGATAAAAACTTTGTGACTGATATACAACAAGGGAAAAATGGCCAAGAACAAAGCGAATAGAAATTTAGATCAACCCCAGAGATGTTGCATAATCATTTTGTTGAGTATACATTTATTGACTATAATTGTGACAATTTTCCTCTTGTTGTGGTTTTTCCTTCACTCAACCACACAAGTGAAAGTGGGAAGGCGTGACGAAACGTCTATAGACTGGCATCCAAATTTTAACACATACCTAGCTATGAAGCGTGTATATGCAGAAACTATGAACATTTCGAATTGCTGGGTTTGTACAGCTATACCAACAGCATATGGAGGGCTGATAATGTCCGCTGTCCCTTTGGGGATAAATGAGACTTGGGAGAATTTGCTTTTTGATACAGGAACTGTGAGATCACAGGACAAAATAGCTTTATTTTACCTGTTACACAAAAGGGAATTGTATGTTTTTACAAAAATGACACTCTCCAGGTGGGCTGGAGCAATTGTAATATAGCAATATCTTACCGGTGTTATATTAAGACTAGTAATGGCAATACTTTTTGCAATACTAATTATGACTCATATTTGAACTCACTGAAAACAACCATGAATGAAATTCGCAAGAATCCTGTTTTTTTTAAACAATTGTCAGTTATAGACCAGAAAATGTTTCATGCAGGGTTAATGCGTATTAGTACTAAAGTAGAAAACTGTTATTTTATTTGTGGGAAGACAGCATATAAATGGCTACCTGAGAATTGGTCCGGCAGTTGTTTTTTGGGTTATCTGATTCCGGCAATAAGACATACTGCAGAATTACCTTTGGTAAAGATACGAAACATGAGACAAGTAGCTCGGAAACCTGGAGGTCCGGTCGAGAAACCTGTAAATCCAGTTGGACGGATCGAGGCTGGCTGGAAAGACCATAATAACGTAAAGGACAAAAGCAAATTGACTCATATGTACTTGAGTGACAGTGTTATATCTTGGGCAGGAATATTCTCAGCATATGGAGCAGTCAAATCGATATGGGAGCTGAGGAAGCTGTCGAAACTTCTCGAAGTAATGAGTAATGCAACTTTCTCTGCCCTAGAACTGGTGACTGATGAACTAAATGCAATGAGAACTGTTGTGCTACAAAATCGAATGGCTCTTGACTTCACCCTAGTGGCGAGAGGTGGTACGTGCACGCTTATCAAAGAAGAATGCTGTGCGTACATACCAGACAATAGACATGAAATTAACCACCACCTAGAGGTAATTCAGCAAGTATCAGCCATGACTGAACCAGGCCCAAACCCACTGACGGACTTTTTCCAGAATCTATTCGGGGGGGGGGTTCCATCCTAATGAATATTCTAATTGCTCTTTGTGTGGGTATACCCCTGATAGGAGCATGTGTTTGTTGTGGAATTCCCTGCATGAAAAGATTAATCAAAGATTTTATTGATGTATCTGTTACTGAAACCTTGTACCAAGATATTGAGATTGAAAAATTGATCTCAGATGAAACTTTTTCTGAAGTATAGATCAAATGACTCACCTAGCTGAAAATCCTTAGTGGAAGAGGTTAGGAGATGAAATGACATTATGCATACTTCAAAATAGAATAAAAATAATTAATAGGAGGGAAAATGTTCGAAAAATATGCATCTAAATATATGTGAAATGCTAGTTTAAAAGCAAAGTAGTATGTAATTCATTTTATTCTATTAATGATATAACAAAAAGGCTGAATTCATGTGTAATTGTAAGTAGTTTTGAAACTGCAGTGTGGCTTGTAGCAAATTGACCTCTGGCCCTGGCAGCTGCCAGCTCAGCAAGTTTTAATGTTTATGCTTTTCACAAGTGATTATCTGCTGGGTCAGGAAATTAAATATGTGAAATAATGAAATATTCTGCTCTTTCCTGCTAGGATGATTTGGCCTTGTATATGTGTTACTAAGATAACATGCAGCTGTTGGGAAAGTGTTACAGTGAACAAAGAAGTGTATTAAAAGACTGAATCTGCTATTGTATTCGAACTGATGTGAAACATTGAAGAAGGAACTTTACAGAAAGACATTATGTCTGACCAGGTGGTAAGCAAGGCCGTATTGTTACCAGAGGAAAACTTTTTTAAAATATACAGCATCAGCAGTTTTTATGAATAGATGACTGTAAGCTAAAGTGATGTAGATGCCCTGTGACATACCACGTCAGTAAGGTGGGCACAACTTGAATGTAATGACTATAAAATCTGTGTACTTCCTGTTTCATGTCAGACAAAATTCTGTACTTGTACGTTTTTTGCCTCCTGGTGCACACTAGTAAACTTTTGAACCTGAACCTCCAGTGTATTGAATTCTTGATTTTATTTAACAATTTCATTTAACGAAACTATCGCATAGTTACCTGAATTATGTAATAAGTCATGGATGACAGTAGCATATTCCGTACTACCATAAAAAACAATGCCTCCCCTTTGTCGGGTTTCATAACACGGATGTTTTTGTTATTCCTAAATTCTTACAAAATCTTGTATTCTTCATTGGATAAATTATAATTTAATTTACATCCATTAATTTGGTTCTGTAACAAATACATTTGCCTAGACACTGTTTTATCGTATACAGAAACAATGGGGTGCATAGGAGGCATAAAATAACTCTTCTTTTTTAATACTTTTTGTTCACAAGAATTTATAGATCTACCTTCTGTGTTGTTGTTAAACATAATAGCTAAATTAAGTTTTCTAATATATTTTTTAAATTCTTTAAGAGTGTCAACAAGTTTGGGCTTTGTAATAGATATAAAATTCATCCCTTTAGAAAATAGTTTAAAGTGCAAAAATGTCTATTGAAAGATCTGTGTAATTGTATATTTTAAAATTTTGATAAGAATTTACAATACCTTCTCTTGTAATAAATTTGCACTGTGAAGTGTGTAACGTCATAACTGAGGCCCTTTGACCTTTGAATGTCTGACATTCCTTTTCTAATTTTTGACATATTTCCGTAGTATTCCTTGTTTTGTCTAATAAAGTTTCTGTCTCAAATCTCTCTAGCTGCCCTTCTAGTGATGGGGTCTGTAATACTGTATGTTTGAATCCATGTGTTTCCCTTCCCATTCTTTGTCCCTTTGAGGTCTCCTGTTGCCTCCCTGATCCAAAAAATGACTTACTTTATTATTCTGAGGTATTTCATCATAATTATCTTTATCATGTATATACTTTAAAGTGTTCTTACTGTTATATTTACTATAATGTGTGTTGGAATGTGTGTCAGTATGGTTCCCCCATTTGTAAACCATATTATTTTGGTACTGTTTGATGGACCTCTGAAATTTATTACTTTTTCTTAGGTGTGCTTTTTTGGTATTGTATTCAGCAATATTAAACTGTTTCTTATATAATCTCTCCCATTGGGGGAACACTAGATCTTCTTGTATTATTTTATTAATTTTTTTCTACTTCGGACAGCATCTGACTTAACTGTCTGTCATTGCATTTAATAAGTAATTTCATGTATTCTATACCAAACTGATCGAACATAGTATTAAATTCAGATTTAATATTTTCCGTTAGTACAATACCCATAGGAAACTTAAAGAATCTAAGTCCCATAGGGACATCCTTAGATTCTATGCATTTCATAAGATAAGCATTGTCTAGTTTTAAAGTATTAATGATGTTAAGTTTCTTACCCAAAGAATAAATCATATCTCTGAGGGTACCATGAAATGACATAGAATCACTAGACTTGCAATCAATGTTGTGATGAAAATCACAGGAATTGTCAAAAAACCATTGTAGATGGTCTGAATAATGTGGTAATAGTATCTCCTGTCTCTCCGGTACCACTTTAGTACGTACTGGTGTTTGTCCTGAATGAAAGTCATAAACCGTTTGTGCATATGAAATGTAATTCTATGTCATTTCATGGTACCCTCAGAGATATGATTTATTCTTTGGGTAAGAAACTTAACATCATTAATACTTTAAAACTAGACAACGCTTATCTTATGAAATGCATAGAATCTAAGGTTGTCCCTATGGGACTTAGATCTTTAAGTTTCCTATGGGTATTGTACTAACGGAAAATATTAAATCTGAATTTAATACTATGTTCAATCAGTTTGGTATAGAATACATGAAATTACTTATTAAATGCAATGATGGACAGTTAAGTCCGATGCTGTCCGAAGTAGAAAAAAATAATAAAATAATACAAGAGGATATAGTGTTCCCCCAATGGGAGAGATTATATAAGAAACAGTTTAATATTGCTGAATACAATACCAAAAAAGCACACCTAAGAAAAAGTAATAAATTTCAGAGGTTCATGAAACAGTACCAAAATAATATGGTTTACAAATGGGGGAACCATACTGACACACATTCCAACACACATTATAGTAAATATAACAGTAAGAACACTTTAAAGTATAGACGTGATAAAGATAATTATGATGAAATACCTCAGGATAATAAAGTAAGTCATTTTTTGGATCAGGGAGGCAACAGGAGACCTCAAAGGGACAAAGAATGGGAAGGGAAACACATGGATTCAAACATATAGTATTACAGACCCCATCACTAGAAGGGCAGCTAGAGAGATTTGAGACAGAAACTTTATTAGACAAAACAAGGAATACTACGGAAATATGTCAAAAATTAGAAAAGGAATGTCAGACATTCAAAGGTCAAAGGGCCTCGGTTATGACGTTACACACTTCACAGTGCGGATTTATTACAAGAGAAGGTATTGTAAATTCTTATCAAAATTTTAAAATATACAATTACACAGATCTGTCGATAGACATTTTGCACTTTAAACTATTTTCTAAAGGGATGAATTTTATACCTACTACAAAGCCCAAACTTGTTGACACTCTTAAAGAGTTTAAAAAATATATTAGAAAACTTAATTTAGCTATTTTGTTTAACAACAACACAGAAGGTAGAGCTATAAATTCTTGTGAACAAAAAGTATTAAAGAAAAAGAGCTATTTTATGCCTCCTATGCACCCCATTGTTTCTGTATACGATAAAACAGTGTCTAGGCAAATGTATTTGTTACAGAACCAAATTAATGGATGTAAATTAAATTATAATTTATCCAATGATGAATGCAAGATTTTGCAAGAATTTAGGAATAACAAAAACATCCGTGTTATGAAACCCGACAAAGGGGGAGGCATTGTTTTATATGGTAGTACGGAATATGCTACTGTCATCCATGACTTATTACATAATTCAGGTAACTATGCGATAGTTTCGTTAAATGAAATAAACATAGCATACAGACATATGGATTTACATATAGAGGAATTCTACATAGATCAAAGAATTTCTAGAGACACTTACGAATTCCTCAAGGTAGAACATCCTATTTTAGCATCTATTGTCGGTATTCCTAAAGTCCACAAAAGTATTGAAAACCCCCCTTTTAGACCTATCATATCAGGGAGTAGATCCAAAACGTTTCCATTAGTGACAGCGGTTGACAATTTTCTCAAACCTATTTATGATCGAATACCACATCTAGTCAAGGACTCGTGGGAATTCTTGAGAAAATATCCAGTCAACTTATGGAATGCTGACTTATTGTTTGTTACAGTGGATGTCATCGATCTTTTCTCATGCATTCCCAAAGAGAGTGGATTAAATGCTTTTGCCAACAGCATTCGTAAGTATAGTGGACTAGGTTGGGATAACATCTGTTTAAATATAGATCTTATGTCAATAGTTTTGGAACATAATTACATCAGATATGAAGGGGAGTATTTCAGACAGTCAAAGGGCGTAGCGATGGGAGCAGCGTGTGCTCCCATCTAGCAAATATGGTTATGTTAGACTGGGAAGAATCAAAACTATTTACATGTGAATATTACAAATATATTAAATACTATTCACGATATTTGGATGACATTTACATTTTATGGGATGGTGGCATAGAGTTACTTGACCAATTTTTGTTTTTTTTAAACTCGAGCAGTGACTATCTCAAATTTACTTATTCCAGTAATAGAGAAGGTCTTCCCTATTTAGATAGATATATTTCTAAGGGTGAAGGATGCTTTAAATCTAAGCTATATAGGAAAAACACCTTCTCAATTAGCTATTTAGAATTTTCAAGCAATCATCCGAGGAAGTTATTTAGCAACATTTTTAGAGGTGAGATTATACGAGCCATCAGAATGACCTCCACTTATGCAGAAATGTTGGAAGAGGTATCATACATCACTACTCTATTTATGGAAAGGGGCTATGACATCGATATGATGACATGTATTGCTACAATCACTGTTAAAGAATGGGGCAAGAAATACACTTTTTTATTAGGTCACTATTATTATAATAGAAATAGTAATAACATAATTCAGAACAGCCAGAAACAAAACCTACCAAATATGGACTTTGGAAGAGCGTGTATATTAGAATTTGGTCCACATACTGGTAAGATTAAAAATATTATGACCAGCAGTTGGAATATTATTCAGGCGGATCAGGACCTTGTTAAAATATTGGGTACTCAGCCGTTATTTGTCAACAAGATGGGGTATATTATTAAAAAGTTATTGGAACGACAAACTATCTCCAAAAAAATAAGTGACAGACACACTACTAAGTGCGGCAGGTGTAATCAATGTTATGTTATTTTGGAGGAAGGACATATAATATTAGACAATTTAAATAAGACTAATATTAAGTTCAAACAAGGGAATTGTAACACAAGATGGGTGATTTATCTGGCTAAATGTGCAGCATGTTCTGGGTTCTACATTGGAAAAAGAGAACGAAAATTTAACAAGCGCATATATGCACATTTGTACAGTATTAGGACTAAAGATGATAAGAACGCACTTTAAAAACAAGGAGAAGGACATAATTTTAAATTTGGTATTATTGACAGCATTACTTTAGATCTTAGAGGGGGAGACACCAGAGGTCTACTGTCCTACAGAGAAACCTGGTTGCAGCTATTGACTGATGCTTCAAACGCACCAGGGCTAAATGATTTTAAAAGCATCAAATCAATGTTATAAGATATAACAATATTGTTTTTAAAGAAATATAAAAATGCATTCTTTGACAGACAGCCATTAGTTACAAGTTAACAATTGTATTAAATTAAGATTTTTATATTATATTATTAACATCGTTTTATGATTTTATCAATTGTAATTTTATGAATTGTAGTACTCTTACAATATTTATATGGCAATTGATTATGTATTTAACAGTCAGATTATATGGCGTAAGTTAGTAATATGTATACAGCAAGTTGCATATTGAGTTTACCACTTTAAATCTTGCAATTCTGGCGCGAAAAAAGTTATTTAAATCTGAAGCTGTGTTAATGGATTTTTACTGAGTTCTGATGAAGCTCGCAGTGAGCGAGTGAAAGCGCTTAACTTTGGACAATTAAATTTCTTTTTTACTTTTACTTTTATTTTTCGCTTCATTGCCTTGTTATTTATTAGCGTGTCAAGACACAGGGGACCAGTGTTCTGACAAGGTGAATTCAGGGTGTGGAGTTACAACTCCTCTTTGAGTACAAACAACAACATAGCTTGAAAGTGGTGCTGAGTGGGAGAGGGTAGACCACCCTGCAGGACCAGCTAGCTGGCCTTCTCCTACAGCCCAACTCTAACTGTGGGATTGATCAATTGAGATTCCTAGGCAGGAGCAAATGGGCTGTAGGGCTCTCACCTTACCTCATAATCCCACTGTTGTTGTAGGACAAATAGGTGAAGGTAGAGGACCCATCAGGAAGGTCCTAGGGGATACAAAATGTAGGTATATGATATGCTCACTGTTTTCCTATTCAATTAATTTTTTCTGACAGCATGATTCAAACAGAAAGCAGAAATAAACTAACATTTATCTTGAAGACAACACATTCCATACTAGGAAATTCCTCCACAATGCTGTGACATTCTGGCCTCTTACAGAAAATAAAAAGGAGTTGGTGGTGTTTTTCACCACCCTAACCTCCTGATCTTCACTTGGTAAGCAAATCCTCTACCGCTTATAAAAGGTCCAGTCTTTTCAGATTATTTTTAAGTTCTCCTTGGCTCACTTGCTCCAGTTGATGAAAACATCTGTAGTGGCTCACATACAATGTGAAATCTTACCTTAGTGCATTACATTCAAAGGTAGCAAGTATGCAGTTCAGGAGATCAGTGATGAGAATAGCCCATTTTCCTAACTGTCCCAGAGCACTTTCTGGTTAAGTGACTTGATCAGAGTAGCAGAGTAGGCAAATGTAGGCTGGACTATAAAGTAGCTTAGTAACAGCTCATAGTCTTAATTCTCTTTACTAACTGCATGATGGCTTGACCAATGACTGTAAATTTTCAAAAGATGAAAATATTCATCCAGCATAGCATATTTTTAGTCTTGCATAATTTACCTCACTACAAGAAATGATAGCACTTTTGAAAGAGTAAACCAGATTTGATCTTCACTTCTGCTCCTCACATCATCCCATGCAGTGATGTGATATTTACCCTTTCAGTTACCATTTTTTTTTACTTCTGCATTCAGGTACCATAATGAGATCCATAAATCCAACAGTTTTGCTGTTCAAGAAATATAAAGAAATTTGATCCCAAGAATTCAGCAATATTCTTTGCTTGCAAGGTGGCGTACTTTAGGAGTATTTTTCTGATGACCTCTAAGTATAGTTCCAGTTGAGAAGTACTGAATTAGAACTCCCACCCTCCTCGATCACTCAAAAAATGAAAGCCATGATGTTGCATTAACTTCAAAGAGCCTGCTGACTTCCAGTAATTTCATATGTATAGCAACAGGGTTAAATCTGCAGTTTTCTGTTTTACTCATACAAGACTTCATTTGTCTCTAGTAAGTTAAATTATTTTCTTGATCACCATAAAAAAACTTTCAAATGAATGCAATAAAAAAGTTTAGAATATCACTTATTCTCTTTAAAATGCAGGAAATATGTCCACAACTTACCTGTTCCCCTTTTCTTTAAAATAATTATGCCTATAATGTGATCCATGCTGACCTCCATCACCCAGCACTTTCACCAATCGCAGGGTCCATCTTAGAGATTCATCTCATTGAATTACCTCTAATAATCATGAACACACCAGTATTTCACTGTCTCATTGTTATATTTTCTTCTTATTTTGAAAATGTTTCTCCCACCCCACCCATGATCCATAACTTCCTTATAAGTTGAAACACAGATTAGCTTTTTTTTTTGACTGTATGCTCCCAGAATTCTTCAAACTTTTGGCTATGTCCAGAGACCATCCTGTCTCAGTACTAGTCAGCTATTAGATCCAAGAATAAAGGGTGTAAGCTGTCTGATTCTATGCCCTTGTAGTATCACCTCAATATCTCCTTTACTCACCTAGGCATACAACCTACTAACTATAGCCTACTAAACTTCTGCCTACATGCATTTTCCTCACTGCCATTTCTTGCACCTCCTCCATACTCATATTCTGATTTAGAAACTGAAGAAATAACATGAAAGCTGCAACACAAAAGCAATACCATTGTCTCTTCAATTTGTTAAACCTGTTCAATGTAACCCAAACTGATTTTCCCTTACTTTAATTATTGTACATTTGTCTCATATGGTCTTTTGTATTAATTATTCAGGTCTATATTAGAACATCGAAGTATTATTACATCGAATGATCTAATATCAAACCATTTCACTCGAAACAACACAAAATCGAACACTCAGAACAGCAATTTTTTTTCCCAGGGAAATAATTTGCTGTTCCAACAAACATACACACAGCACAAGCACACCAAAATACATAATCCACACACATACACTTCACAAAACCATACACTAAACCATACATACACTACTAGCTATCCACTTACCTTAACCCAACCCTAACCCTAAGGTCCGTAACTACCACACACTCACCTTACCCACTCCCTAACCCTAAAGTCCCTATGGCACACTCACCTTACCCGCTCCCCAACCCTAAAGTCCCTATTGCACACTCACCTTCATTCACACACTTACCTTAACCCATCCGTAACCTTCACTCCACAGTCAAGGAAATAGCGAAGCTGCAGAAACGGACCAAGTATTCGATATTCTGCAGCTTCGCTATTTTCAGCTTTCGATGCAAAGGGTTCAATATTAGTACATTCAAAGTAGTAATACTTCAATATACTAATATAGACCCAATTATTCTTTAATATATTTGTATTGTAAGAGATCTTGTAAACTTTATAACCCAATCGGTTGCTGTTAATAAGTAATGGAGCTTTTAGCATGTAATTGGAGCTTTTCTCTCCAGGCATCCACTGAAAATGGGCTTTCTAGCCCAGTGGACCTTCCCGGTAAACAAATGTCAATAAATAAATAAATAAATCTGTTCATGAGGAGGTACCTTGATGGCTGTCAAAATTGATGATACTATTTCAATTCTGTCTGCCTTCTCAAGAAATTTTGGATACATATGTACAATCATAGCTCTTAAGGTGCCTTGTTGATCGAGATCTCGTATCAAGCACAGAATATGGATTGAGACATGGTCACAGAAAATTGTGCTTGATTCCACTGAGTACTCCTGCATGCATCTCAACTGCAGCAATGTTGTTGCACCATTGTTCTTAGGACTCTGTAAGACACTTAAAACGGTTGTACATTATTACCTTCTAGAGCTTCGAGCCTCCTCCTTGGCTCTTCCTCAGTGTCTCTAGCTAGCCCACCAGCTGCTTTGAAGGTAGAGCAAGTAAAATTATTTATTCATTATTTACATGTTATTAAACCTAGGATCCCAATCATTTTTGGGATACCTAAAATTCATAAAGGTTTAGATCCCTTGAAATTTAGACCTATTGTTTCAGGGGCGGGTAGCATCACAGAACCACTGGGTAAGTTCATTGACCACATTACAAAGAAATTTTCTTCCTCATTACAACACATACGCAAGGATTCTTGGGACTTTCTTAAAGGCCTTGAACAAAGGCTATTCAACCCCGACTTACTCATGATAACCATTGATATTGTAGAACTGTTCCCCAGTATTCCCCATTCCATTGGGTTAGAGTGGTTTAACGACATTTTGGCCTCTGAATCAGGCCTTAGTTCTAACATTATTAGTTTAATTGTAGAACTCATGGAAGTTATCCTTGAAAACAACTTCCTTTATTTCAATGGTGAATTATTCAAACAGAAAAAGGGTGTGGCGATGGGCGCTGCCTGCGCCTCATTATACGCCAATATAGTTTTACACTACTGGGAGAACAATTTTATATTTTCCACATACTGGACACAATATATAGTCCATTATCAATGTTACCTTGATGATATTTGTTTATTATGGAATGGAACCTTGTCTGGTTTTTTTGGAGTTTATGAGTTACATAAATTCCACTACACACTTTCTATCTTTTACTCATAATGTTAGCAAAGACACGCTTAACTACCTGGATGTATCAATACTGAAAGACTACTGTAACCATACTTTCCAGTCCAAATTATTTAGGAAAGCCACCTTTTCTAACTCATTTTTGCATTTTCATAGTGGTCATCCCTTCCATCAGAAGAAGGGTTTAGTGAAGGGGCAATTTATTCGTGCATCTAAGATGTGTAGTACTGACCAATATTTTTTAGAAGAAATAGATTTTTTAAAAAAAACTTTTTTATGAAAGGGGTTATCCAACCCATTTAGTTAATAATTTGGCTCAAGAAGTGATTGACAATAGGCCATCAAAATATCTTCCGTTGCTAGGTATTGGTCTTCAAAGGGTTGAACAGACTGAACAAATTGAACAATTCAACCTACACAATAGTTTTATCCATACATTTTCAGAAGACACACAACAGGTGGAACATATAGTGTCTAAATACTGGCCAGTACTGACATTACATGATGATTTTAAGGATATAGTGCAGGAACACCCTAATTTTGTGAAAAGAAGGGATATTAATTTAAAAGGCTTATTTGAAAGAAAGCATTTTTTAGATTCGGGTCATTGTTTATCTAAACCTGGTACTTACAAATGTGGGGCATGTAAGCAGTGTACCTTTATTATAAATGACAGTTCCTTTTATCTTCCATCCCGGAAATTCAGATTTGATGCTGACCATCATTATAATTGTGGGGCAAAAGGGGTTGTATATCTAGGACTATGCACGCAATGTCTCAGTTTTTACATAGGGAAAACCGAGAGAGCCCTTAGGAAAAGAATTTATGAGCACCAATACGATATTTCCAAAAAGAAAGACACAAATGCTTTTTTTAAACATTTAGCTTCTTGCCCCAATATGCAACTTAAGTTCAAGGTCCTTGAGCAAGTAACACAGGATGCCAGGGAGGTGACTGGGAAACACGTCTTGAATACAGAGAGCTTTCATGGCAACTCAGACTTAATGCTGCAAGACCTCCGGGTCTTAATGAGAATATTAGTATATCCAGTGTTCTTAAACTAAGAAAAGCTAGGCTATGAATTTTATGAATTTTATGATCACAATTTATAATTGTTTTATATTATTATATTTATATTTACATTTTCATATGTATTTATTTATATATCTTTTGTAAATTTATCATCCCAGTGAGTTTTTTAGTAATTTTCAAATGTTTTTTAAAAATTTTAAGCATCTATTACAAGCACTGTTTATGCTCACATAGGAGATTTATGCATCAAGTGAGGGTATTTTAATTCAATTTAATTCAATTGAATGTTTCACACATTAATTAGAAATCATGTGATTAGTTACACATGTATTTAAACATTTCAGTTGTACAATGTTTTACCTTGAGAAAGCCAGGTATTTACCTGGCAAAAGCGCTTGATTTATTTCATTTTATTTTGTTGCTTAATGAAGCTGTTCTTCAGTTCACTCGGTTTGGCCTTCTTTGTACGTGGAGTTTATTTTACTTGCTTTGCCTTGGCTCTTTGGGATTTACTTCTTGCTTTGAAGGTAGGACAGTCTGATATATAAGATGAGCAGCTCCCCTGGAGGCAATCCTAGGTATTCCATAAAGCTCATTGCTGGCCCATAACTCTACATAGCATTCATTTAAAAAGATGGTGGAACACTAGTCATGCCAGATGTTGCACATGCTGAACATTGTGCCATCTTTCTCTTAGGTGGCAGTTTCTTTCATCAGATATAAATTGCAGAGCACATTCAGCTTTTATAAGCCTGGCTAAGCTTTTGTTGGCTGTCAAAGTGCTAACAAAACTAAAGTGATATTTGTTAACTTAAAGGATCTAAAGAAGAAGGTTGTTGTTTTTATTATCTCAAAAACACAAAACTCTTCCATATGTTCTTTTAATCATTATATGAATGAATTTGTCATGTATATTCATCGTCTTGGACTAATATAACAATTTCAGGTCTGTTAAGCATAGAAGATTTATGCTAAATTGGACAAATTAGAAATGTGGATGTCTACAGGACTCACAGTGTGGAGATGTGTACTGTTACCTTGCCATCTACCTGGATCACCAAATGACTGAACCTGTGGTTCTTGTCATACTAATTAGGTTTACTGTTTAACAGCTCATCATCACTAAGGTAGAACTAATCTTTCTCAGTGGTCTCATCTGAGTTCTAATTCATTATTAGTGGATGAATAATTCAGTGCAACTAACAGCGGGCAAAACTGCCTTTCAGTTTGTAGCCTGCTACAGAACACCCTCCCTATTACAGGAACCCCACTTGGATTCCTGAGAACACTGGAGAATATGAAGGTCTCTCCAAACACTATGTTATTGGGTGACTTCAACTACCCAAACATTGACTGGGAAAACTACTCAAGTCCAAACACCCTTGCCCAACGGTTCCTTGAATTTATAAACTCTAACACAATGGAACAACTGGTCACCACTCCCACAAGAGGGAACAACATATTGGACCTGGTCATCACCAACATGGGGACTCTATGTTCCACACCAGAGGTAAACCCCTCATTGGTAAGATCAGACCATAAACAAATTTCCCTGGACATCCATATCCCGTCCCCACCCCCAGCCAAGGAAATCACTGTAAAGAATTTCTCCAAAGCCAACTTTTTACTTCTCAAGACTGAGGTGGAATCCTTCAAAGCCCCTGGGCCAGAGGATAATACAGCCCAATCCACAGAATCCTTTACCAATGCATTTTATGAGCACCTGCAGGAATGCATGGATTGTGCTATCCCAAATAAAACCAAGACTCATTCCTCCAAAAACAGGAGATCGGTCTGGTGGATCCCGGCCATAAATAAGCTATACAACAGAAGGAGGAAGCTAATACATGACAGAGCAAAATCCCAAAAAGGGAAGGCATCTCTGATCAGTATTAGCAAGAAACTTTGATCCCTCATAAAATCATCAAAGGCCAGTTTCGAAAGAAAAATTGCCCTAGACACTAAAGATAATCACAAGGCCTTCTTTAGTTATGTCAGAAACATGGGCGAAAACTCCCAGATATGCTCTGAATTGTTGCATAACAGTACAAAATATACCGAACCTACAGACATAGCCAACATCCTGGTAGACAGATTCAGCGCAAACTTCTCCCCCCCTTCCCCCCCAAAGGAGCAAACGCCTATCCCAACTGAATGTAGCCTCCCTGACATCACAGATGCACAGGTGAAAGCTGCCCTCTCCAAAGCAAAAAACACAGCATCTATGGGACCGGACAGTGTCCCAGGCTGTGTCTTACACGAGCTCCAAGAAGAACTGAACCCTCACATTAAGTCACTGTTCAAACTAAGCCTTACTACAGGATATGTACCCAAAGAATGGCGTACAGCTACAGTGGTCCCACTCCACAAAGGTGGTGCCACAATGGACCCCGGAAACTATCGCCCCATAAGCCTGACTAGTCTGGTCTGTAAAGCTATGGAGCGTATTATCATGGAACTCATAAACAAAGACACTGGGAGCCTCCAGACACTGGACCCTACCCAATTCGGCTTTGTTAAGGGCAGATATTGCCTCTTAAACCTAGTTGATTTCTTTGAAACACTTACCAAAGCCATAGATGATGGCAAGGTAGTCCACACAGCCTACCTGGACCTCGCAAAAGCCTTCGACACAATACCCCACTCGGGCATCATAAATAAGCTTACCAGCGTAAATATCAACCCCTATATCACAAGATGGGTTGCAAACTGGCTCAGAGATAGAACCCACATGGTCAGAATCGCAGGTGCCATGTCCGAATCCAAACCAGTTACAAGTGGCGTCCCACAGGGCTCAGTTCTGGGACCTCTCTTGTTTGGTATATACTTCTCTGAGGTTCAGGCTAACACGGGGGGATTATGGCTGACAAAGTTCGCAGATGACTGCAAACTGGGGGCCATAATCGAATCTCCAGCTGACACAAGCATCCTCCAAAAGGGTCTCACAGAGATGGATGCTTGGTGCCAGAGCCACGGCCTCAAGCTAAATGCTAAAAAGTGCATAGTTATCCCCTTTGGGAAAAACAAGGTGCCCACAAATTACCACATAGGTGGTAATCCATTAAATCTGGAAGAAGTAATTAGAGATTTGGGGACCAACGTAGATAGTAATCTCTCCTTTGATAATCACGTTGCCAAAGTGGTTAGAAAGACCTTCTATATAGCCCACCTTATCACGAAAGGGTTTACATCTAGATCAAGAGAGGTCATTGTGCCCCTCTACTCATCACTCATCAGGCCCATAATTGAATACAATGCCCCTTTTGGGATGTACCTTACCCGACACCTGCAGCAACTGGAGAGACCCCAACAGTACCTCACCAAGAGGATCATGGGCTACAAACAGATGTCCTATGCAGCTCGACTAAAGAAACTCCAGCTCTACTCAGTTGCTTACCGCCTACTCAGAGGCAATCTATGCCTGATGTACAAAGCCATGTCAAACCCAGAATTAATGGACTCCACCTCAAAAAAATCCAAGTCCCTTAGAGCTACACGCTCCAGGGACCTAAACCTCAGCACAAAAATAAATAGGACATGCTGGAGGGACAGATTCATTTCCCAAAGGCTCCCCTCACTCTGGAATAGAATCCTAATTCATGTTAGACATAGTCCCTCGCTGACCCTCTTCAAGCGAAATTTGGACGCGTGGATGGGAAATCGCAAATTCACCCCTGGGATCTCTCCTGTGTCCCTGCTAGACAGAGGCACAGTAAACTAATCTTAAAAGGGTACCTTCTGTGACCTACTTTACAGAGGCACAGTAGGCTAATCTAATAGGGAGGCGGAAGCCAAATACACTCTGGCTAGGCTTATAAATGCCCTAGGGCAGATAGCCTAGTATCTACCTATGAACCTATGAACCTATAATGCTTAATAAGTTTTGCTTCATAATGTTGGAAAAAGTCAGCATCAGATAACCAAAAAGTGATGTTGCTATGAACACTTGAGTAACCCAAGTCTAAATTGCCTGTGGTGACTGTTTTGACACCTCCTCCTTAAACCCCCGACTAGTAAGAAGAATTTTGAAACCCACATTCTTTTCAGGTAGTCATACCGAAATCAGGATTAAATCACGTGAGTTTTGACCATCCCACTCTGCAGATTTCTATTTTCCTTGGGCTTACTTAAGTCAGACACTGTCAGTAATTTTTGATAAGTGTACTCTCACAGATAAACACTCCACATTACACTGTCCAAGGAGTGGGTTGTTCTCAGAGTCCTAGGTGGCTGAAGCCAGAAGCAAAAAGCCCAATGAGTTCAGTCTCACCTCACTGATTATGTGAAAAAGTAATTAGAGCAGTGACCTTTCACAGATGTCCAAGGCCTCTGACTTCTAAATCTCTCATGTTTCTTTACAGTGTCACACAAGGGTCAAGCATAGAGGAAATTCTTTTTCATCTGCTTCTGCTAAACCAATTGCTTTGGCTAGGGCTGGATAGGACTAGAAGAATATCTCTTCCATTCATGTGCATCACTTACTAGATGTTGAAGTATTTAGCTATGTTAAGGAAGTCTTAGTTACTCCCACTATTGCCCACTTTTCTTTGAATTTCTTACCTGTGAAATACAGAGCAGTAGGCAAGAACTGCATCATGCAGCAGTCATTTCATGACTTTTTTATTAATTAATTTTAGGTGGGCTGGTTCTTGGACCCTTTCCAACCACAACCTGGGTACAGTGGCAGAGAAATTATGATATACATACATATGTGTGTGTGTGTGTGTATATGTGTGTGTGTGTGTGTGTGTGTGTATGTGTGTGTGTGTGTGTGTGTGTGTGTGTGTGTGTGTGTGTGTGTGTGTGTGTGTGTGTGTGTGTGTGTGTGTGTGTGTGTGTGTGTGTGTGTGTGTGTGTGTGTGTGTGTGTGTGTCTATATAAATGTATGACCGATCAAAACTTCAACAAATTAAACAGCCAGCAACTGATTGAGCACAACTTGTCAGTCAGCAGGTGATTAAAAAGAATGAAACAAAAGAGTAAGTCTTCTTTTTTCTGCAAGGGGAAAAGTCCCCAGCATCCCACCACCCCTTGCTAATAATATATGCCAGTTCTGAGATTGCAGTGGGAAAAGGGCAAATTCCCCAGTCCCCCCCTCCCGCAACACAATCTAGCACAAAATGACTGCCAGCACATATAAGCAGCTAAATTTCTATCAGCTGTGCCAGCATTTTTTCAGGTTTGACAAGTTGCCATTAGACAACTTGTCATACACCCATATATGTATGCATTCACACACACATTCATATATAAAAGCACAGATACTTTGTTTTAATTAAACTGTCCTATCTGCACCAGTCCTAAGTCAGCTATTAGGTGCCAGTCAATAAGGACACAGACTGAGGCTGGGTCCTACAACCTGCCATGACTGATAAGAGGGATCCTGTTCATATCAAAACATGCTGCTGCCAACACTCTGACCATAACAGGGAGGGCAAACCTATGGGTGATGCCACAGCCAGATGTGGAATATGTTCAGCCCTACTTGACATTCAAGCCCAATTGACCCATCATTTACAAGCAAGTCTTTTCCCAGAGTTACATATCTGGACTGGCAGCTTCCTTTAGCCTTATTCCTCTAACATGCTTAAGGCTATTTATCTAGGAGACCTGCTGTGGCCGTGGCTATGGCTTTGTCAAAGACATACAATCTCCTCTGACAATCTCTGACAGCTTTGGCTAGGAGTGAAGGAACCCTGAAGCAGAGCTGGAATTAGAAGATTACAAAATCACCATCTAAAATAAGATTATGCTCTTAAAAGTTTAATTAATTGCTCAATGGTGTTTTCCATTACTTAATCCTATAATGTCTAGTCATCATGTTTATTCGTATTTATTAACTGAATAAGAGGATTCATCCACATATAACTTTTTTAGCATCACCTCAGGTCAGAGGCACTGTCTGCTTAAATTGCTCAGAGTCAGACAGTTAGGCAAATGGAGACTGATGGAATGAAAACATAGGCCACAGCAAGAAGTGATGGAATGAGAACGTGAGCTACAGCAACTACCTTATTAATAGTAGGATCACCAGCTGTACCTCTTTATACAGAACAGTCCCTACTGGAGCAGTTGTGTCCTGCACAAAATCACAAAATATCCTGAGATTTCAGGACAAAACATATTTACTATGGTTCCTTAAATAACTGCAGAAAACAATTATTTTGTATTGTAAAACCTGAATATTACATGAAGCAATTTAAACTCCATGAATGAGTATTTATTTTGGAAAAAAATAAAGTCCAGTCTTTTGTACTAGTTGTAGGGGTGGTTAGGTCTGCTTGCTTTTCAGTAAAAATGTCCCACACTGGGCATTTGGAAATGTGCCAGCCCTAGTTAATTGCTGATAGCCTTTCTGTGCTAACTGTTGGATTACCCTCTTAATGTATTTTAGCTGCAGCCAGTAACCCATCGGGTTCTACAAGTCTGCCTGGCTTGTAGGTGATGGTATCAAGTTTCTTTTTGTTGGTATGGCTATTCCTCTTTTCTCTTAGATGAACGTAAGTCAAGCATGAGCAAGCTGTGAAGATAGGTGAAGGATGCCAGCCTAGCCAGACAGAATTTTGTAGATAATTCTGCCATTTGTAAATATTAATGTAAGCCACAGACTTATTCTCTTAAATGTGAAAAGACTACATTGGATATTGAACTGCAAAAATGTAACAACACTGCACTCTGCTGTAAGAAAGCGAAGTCAAGCATTTTATGACTGTCTTTGATGGCAAAATTTGGAGCCGATATGTCTAGAGAGAGCCATCCTGCCTATTGTTTTAAGACCAGACGTTAATGGATAGAATTTGCATGTATAAATGTCCTTTATTGCTCTGGTTTCTGACCAGGTGTAAAGAATGTAAATGTCGTTTCTGTTAGCCTGGGAACACCAAAGAAGTGTGAAGAATTATGTCATGTGAAGCAGCTCTGTGTTATCAATTTAAAGAGAGAGAATCAGAGAGCTCAAAGATTTTGTCCTGAGAACATCCAACATCACCAGCATTGCCTGTTTCTAGATGGACGTAGGATTTTAGAACTGTGTTTTCTCTTAGAAATAGCTAGGAATTAGGAAGATTAGACTAAGTGTTTTTCTGTGATGTCAGAACTTTTCTATGGTATTATTTTAAGTATTTCTCTGTGATCTCTGAACTCTTGACTAGCACTGTGTAGTAAGAAGTATTGTCTTGTGTTTTTATTTATTATTATTAAATATTTTTAAACCTTTCAACTGTTGCAGTTTTGTGTAGAGATAATTTAAGCTCTACGTGTATGTTGTATGTATATAGTAATACTGTACTCCAAATAAGTCTTGACTGTTTGGTTGCACATACCATTTGAATAATAATATTGCACAGTATAATTGGATACCCTTTCATAAGGGCCTTTGAGTAGCTGATAAATATTAGCTGGGTGATGACAGTGATTTCTACCATATAGTCTGGGTAAAAGGGGCACAGCTGGAGAACCTGTGCCAGCCTTCCCTAGGAGTGTTTGTGTGGTTGCATTAACTCTTATCTCAAAGTGTGTATGTGTCAGCTACTTGGGCAAGAATATGAAGCACTGGTTGGACAGAGAGGGTGCTGGAGGTTTTAGCTTGCCCACTAGGCTAAGATCTGGACCCTATAGCTGTGCCAGTTGGGAGTCTTATTGGAGACCTGGAGAAAAAAGGAGAAACTAGCCCCAGACTGACTGTGATCTCTGTGTGCTTTTAAGGGAAATTGTACTTTACTGTGTGTGTATTTATTATCCTTTCCCTATATGGAGGCCTTTCACTTGTGTTAGTGGTGAGGACTGAGACGCCTTGATTACTGGGCCAATGCACGGGCATCACATATTAATTGTTTGGTAGTGGTGGGATATCCACACCACATATTAATTGGTTGGCAAATACTAATTGGCTTGTAGTGGTGTGGGTAGAGTGAATTCTTGTAGCTTGTGTACAGTGATCACTGAAGGTGTTTTGTACTCTAAATCAGCCATGCAGTGAATACTCAGAGTTCAGATCACAATTGTTTTATAATTTTTTTTTTGTTAGCTTAGTTAGTCAGGGAGAGCAGGCAGCATGTCAGCAGAGGAGTACGGAAAGCTGACAAGGAGCTAGCTGGCTGAAATGTGCCAGGCTAGTGGACTGGTGCATGGAAACCTGACTAAAGCAGACATGATTGCAGCTTTGGTCACAGCTGCATCAGAAAACAGCAACAAAGAGGATGATCAGACTGGCAGTGGAGACGTACCACACTCAGATATGGACAACTCAACCTTTCTGCAGAGGACTTAAAAATCTATCTGGAGCTAAAGAGACTTGAGTTGGAGGCCAGGCATTTGGAAATAGAAGCAGCTGATAGACTGAGACATCTACAGGCTGAGGAGAATGAGAAACTGCTATGCCTGGAAGCCGAGGAAAATGAGAGGCAGAGGCAGCATGAGAAGAAGATGCTGACTCTTCACCAGAGTCATAGAGGTAATGGGGAAGGGAGTAACTGGACCTCAGAAGCACAAGAGGTCAGTAAATTTCTTCTGCAGTTTAAAGAGGGGGATACTTTTGATAGTTTCATTCATATGTTTGAGAGAGTATGTAAATAGTATGATGTTGACCAAAGGCTCTGGGTATGGTTCCTGACCCAATTTCTCCATGGTAAAGCTGTAACTGTGTTGTCTAAACTTGCTGATTGTGAATATTTTGATTATACTGCTGTTAAAAATCACTTATTAGAATGTTTTAACCTAACACCTGAAATGTATAGGAAAAAGTTTCACAAGCATAGAAGTAAGGCAGATGAAAGTGTGTGTGAATATGTTGCTGAACTGAGCACTTATTTTCATAGGTGGGTGAGTGAATGTCAGGTCACCACTGTTGAAGAGATGGCAGACCTTTTGGTGAGGGAACAAGCCCTTAGCACTTTGCCTGAGGACATGAGGATCTGGTTAGCTGATAAACAATGTGCTACTTCAGATGAGTTGGGGAAGAAGGGAGACCTATACCTAGCAAGCAGAGCATCCCTGCACAGGAAAGGGACCCCCCAGTACTGCTCATGTGTCTAAAGGAACCAATGGTGGGCAGCACAGACTGCCCCAATAGAATCTGCCAGTATCAGGGAAAGCCATTAGTCCAGGTACATGTCCAGGATATAGGGTTAAATTTTATTTTGAATGCAACCATTGGAGCCATGTGGCATACAGATGTCCACGGAGGAAAGGTGGGAAACAAAAGGTGAGAGACCCAGTAAGTGGGAAAGACAAAATGCCAATAGTTGGTTGTCTTGAGACAACAAGGGTACCAAACTACCATCCTGTAGATGTCCAGATAGGGAAGCATTTGGATGAGGCAGTACCATGTGTTTATGCAGTTACACACAGTCAGGCTAGGAGACAAGCATATGGGTCTGGTAGCCTGGGGGAGACCCACACAGACTGCATACTTGCAGCCAGGACTGGTGAGGTGGTTACTTCAGGGATGGAGCTACTCTATAACAATGAAACTGAAGGTGAGCTACAGCTGCTTGTGAGTACTGATGTTCCCTTAGAAAGAGGGATTGTAAAGGTAGAGGTGAGTAGTAGTACCCTGGCTGACAGTGAGGCACTACTTTCAAAGGATGCCAGATTTCCTGTAGAAGGGGAGCTGGGAAGGGTTACAAAGAGAGAATTGAGACAGGCTGAGCTCTCAGACCCTACATTGCAAGGCCTGAGGCAGGTAGCTAGTGAGGCACCTGATTCTCAAGGGAAGGGGGAATCTGTATACTGGGACAAAGGGTTACTGTATAGAGAGTGGAACCCTGAGGGAGGGCTAGAAGGTAAGAGTGTACAGCAGTTGGTAGTGCCTAGAGCCTACCTTCTAGCACTTCTAGCCATGACCCATTATATTCCCTTTGTAGGCCATATGAGCATAAAATGTACAAAGAGATGTATTATGCAGAACTTCTATTGGCCTGGAATTTCCAGAGATGTAACAGGGTACTGGAGGACCTGTAAGCAGTGCCAAAAGGTAGGCAAGGGAGGAGACAAGTGAGAGCTCCTTTGATGCCTTTGCCTGTGATTGAGGAGCCATTTCAAAGGGTACCTATGGATATTGTGGGGCCTCTGAGTATCCCAAGTTCCACAGGGAAAACGTATATCCTAGTGGTAGTAGATTATGCTACAAGATACCCTGAGGCAGTGGCTCCATCCTCCATTAAGCAGAAAAGGTGGCAAATGCTTTGTTAGAGATTTTCAGGGGGATAGGTTTCCCAAAAGAAATACTGACTGACAGAGGTGCCAATTTCATGTCAGACCTGCTGGCTTGTCTGTGGAAGTCCTGTGGGGTGAAGCACATGAAGACCACCCCTACCATCCCCAGACTAATGGTTTTGTTGAGAGGTTAAACTCTACAATCAAGTCCATGCTACAGGCATTTCCAGACCAGTTTAAGAGGGAGTGGGACAAATGTTTGCCCCATCTGTTGTTTGCTTACAGAGAGGTTCTCCAGGAATCCACAGGTTTTTCACCTTTTGAGTTGGTGCATGGGCATAGGGTGAGAGGACCTCTAGATTTAATTTGAGATGAGTGGGAAGGTGAGTGTGAACCTCACAAGGAGTCTGTTGTGGCATATGTCCTAAACCTCAGGACAATGCTTAGGGGACTCATGGTCTTGGCCCAGGAGAATCTGGCAGAAGCCCAACAACAGAAAAAGGTATGGTACGAAAGGAATGCTCAAGCTAGAGACTATGCTGTAGGGCAGCAGGTAATGTTTCTCATTCCTGTCAGACACAACAAGCTGCAAGCAGTTTGGGTGGGACCCTACAAGGTGCTAAGAAAGGTAATGTTAACTACATGGTGGAACTGCTAGGCGGGAGGCAGGGGCACAAATGGTACCATGTTAACATGATGAAACCTTACCATGAAAGGGTGGTCCTTGTGCTGAGCATTTGCAGTGAATTGCAAGAGGAGTCTGAGGGAGATCTAGTGATTGATCTCCTCAGTGAGGCTTGGACTGACACCTCAGTGGAAGGGGTATCAATGTCCCAGCAGCTATCTCCTACCCAGGTTGAAGAAATCTGAGCAGTGTTATAGGAGTTTGGGGACATGTTCACTGGGAAACAAGGGTGCACCAACCTGATGCAGCACCAGATGGATATGGGACCCCAAAGGCTTATTAGGCAGGCCGCTTATAGGGTGCCTGGGAGAGTCACATAGACTCTGAGGAAGGAGATGCAGGAAATGTTGGAACTAGGGGTAATTCAAGAGTCCAACAGTCCCTGGGCCTCCACAGTAGTGCTGGTGCCAAAGAAGTATGGCAGCACCAGGGTCTGTGTAGACTACAGGAAATTAAATAGTCACACAGAGACAGATGCTTACCCCATGCCTAGGACAGATGAAGCCCTAGAGCAGCAGGGTGGGGCTAAGTATCTTACAACCGTTGATCTTACCAAGGGTTGCTGGCAGGTGCCCTTGACTACCAGTGCTAGAAAGAGGTCAGCTTTTGTGAATCCTTTTGGCTTGTATGAGTTTACAAATATGTCCTTTGGGATGAAAAATGCCACATCAACTTTCCAGAGGCTGGTAGATCATATTTTAGCAGGAGCATGAGGGTTTGCCCTTGCTTACCTAGATGATATTGCCATCTACAGCCATTCCTGGCAAGAGCACCTTCAACATGTCAGGGAGGTGCTGGGTGGACTACAGAGGGCAGAGCAGACCATTAAGCTGAGTAAATGTCACGTGGATATGGCAGAGGTCTCCTACCTGGGACATAGAGTGGGGAGTGGTAAGATCAGGCAAGAACCTGCCAAGGTAGAAGCCATTCAGGCCTGGCCTGCACCTGTTACCAAAAAGTAGGTGAGGGCATTCCTTGGGACAGCAGGGTACTACAGAAAGTTCATCCCCAACTATAGTCCCATAGCTGCTCCCCTCACAGACCTGACAAGGAAGAACAGAGCCAGCCAGCAAAATGTCAAGTTGTTGAGATGGAGCCTAGGGTTGAAAGCATATGATATGTCAGTGCAGCACTGCAGTGGGATTAGCAATGTCAATGCAGATGGGCTGTCAAGACAAGGAATGGGGTAAGGTATTCTCAGATAGACCTAACCCTCTCAAGTAGCGTTTCTCAAGGGTCACTTGAAAAACTAGCTTGAGTTCTCCAGGGGGGGAGATGTGTGAAGATTGGTGAAGGCTGCCAGCCTAGCCAGATAGAATTTTGTAGATAATTATGTCATTTGTAAATATTAATGTAAGCCACAGGCTTGTTCTCTTAAATGTGAAAAGACTGCATTGGATATTGAACTGCAAAAATGTAACAACAGTGCATTCTGCTGTAAGAAAGCTATGTCAAGCATTTTATGACTGTCTTTGATGTCAAAATTTAGAGCTGATATGTCTAGAGGGAGGCATCCTGCTTATTGTTTTAAGAGCAGAAGTTAATGGCTAGAATTTGCATGTATAAATTGCTCTGGTTTCTGACCAGGTGTAAAGAATGTAAATGTAGTTTCTGTTAGCCTGGGAAGACCAGAGAAGTGTAAAGGATGATGTCATGTGAAGCAGCTCTGTGTTATCAATTTAAAGAGAGAGAATCAGAGAGCTCAGGGCATTTTGTCTTGAGAACATCCAACATCACCAGCACTGCCTGTTTCTAGATTTAAGTAGGATTTTAGAACTGTGTTTTCTCTTTGAAATAGCTAAGAATTAGGAAGATTAGGCTAAGTGTTTTTCTGTGATGTTTCAGAACTTTTCTATGGTATTATTTTAAGTATTTTTCTGTGATCTCTGAACTCTTGACTAGCACTGTGTAGTAAGAAGTATTGTCTTGTGTTTTTATTATTTATCATTAAATGTTTCTAAACCTTTTAACTGTGGCTGTTTTTGTGTAGAAATAATTAAAGGTCTAAGAGTACATTGCATGTATATAGTAATACTGTACCAAGTCACTCAAATAAGTCTTGATTGTTTGGTTGCACTTACCATTTGGATAATAATATTGCACAGTATAATTGGGTACCCTTTCCTAAGGGCATTTGAGTAGCTGATAAATATTAGCTGGGTGGTGGCAGTGATTTTTACTGTATAGTCCGAATAAAAGGGGCACAGCTGGTAAACCTGTGCCAGCCTTCCCCAGGAGTGTCTGTGTGGTTGTATAAACTCTTATCTCAAAGTGTGTGTGTGTGTGTGTGTGTGTGTGTGTGTGTGTGTGTGTGTGTGTGTGTGTGTGTGTGTGTGTGTGTGTGAGCTACTTGGGCAGGGACACGAAGCACTGGTTGGACAGAGAGGGTGCTGGAGGTTTTAGCTTGACCACTAGGCTAAGATCTGGACCCTATAGCTGTGCCAGTGGGAAGTCTTATTGGGGACCTGGAGAAAAAGGTAGAAACCAGATCCAGACTGACTGTGATCTCTGTGTGCTCTTAAGGGAAATTGTACTTTACTGTGTGTGTATTTATTATCCTTTCCCTATATGGACACCCCTCACTGGTGTTAATGGTGACGATTGAGACTCCTTGATTGCTGGGACAGTGCACGGGTGTCACACAAGCTGCTAACATTTCCAGATAATTTGTTATGCTGTTTAGGAGAACAGTGTGTTTCCTGAACAAGATTCTATATCAGGTTGCCTACTGTATAGTCAGATAAACATACAATGGTAAAGCAAGGGCCAGTTTCATAGCAAACAGGGAAGAAAATCTGACTTTAGCCCAGGAGATCTAAGTCTGAGTAGCAGATCTGGTACCAGAGGTGTCAGCTGCAGGTGGGAATAGTATTTGCCATCTTGCCTAATTGGAGGATGGAAGAGGATTCCCCTGCTAGGACTACAGTGCATAACAGAAACTAGGGCAAGATCCACACTGACATAAATGCATGCTGGGTATGGGTCAGGATTGTGTGCAGGCCATAACAAAATGTCCACATGAGCCTTGATAATCTGATGTCTCCACTTAACTCTCATGTCAGCTGGTAGTGTGGCTATGACCAGTAAATGAGGAGCAAATTTGTCCACTCACAGAAGAAGGGACTTAACGGCTAGGCTGTATTTGGAAAAAGACAAAACAAATATAGTGAATGCATCCTTTTGTTTGCTTGTTTCTAAACATGGGCAAAAATAATTGGCTACCAGAAGTGAACAAAATCAGTTATCCTTTAGGTTTCATTTGTTAGAGACCATTAATTTCATTGATATATCAATGTTACTTACTGAACAGTTGTGTAAGGAATGGGCTGGAAACGGAGATGACTGTTTCCAGAGCATTATTGCAGCAATGGGTCCTTAATTTTTTCCACTTATGTTAATGTTTCAGGTCTGTCTCCATCCATAATTGTTTGTTATGAGGAGGCCAACAAAATGATACACAGCCTTTATCAGAAGCCATACTAGGACAGCAGTCTTCCTCATGGTACACAAAAGAAACATTTACATGTCTCAGGTTAATATAAATCATCAGATTAGGTTACACAATTCAAAAAAAATGTATAAGTGTTAAAAAAACAGTTTGAAGCAACAGAGCAGATGGGTCAGGGGTGTATGGGTCTACTTCAGTAGACTGAAATATTACTTACCAGAAATTCAGATAACCGAGATGGAAAGGACGACAGCTCGAGAACATTGGCATCCCAGAACACCGACTCACCACTCCAGGTAAGTAAACCATTGGCCGTTCTGCTGAACTTTGTTCCTTACCCCCATGGTAGTGCAATCTCAGAGTTGGTATATTTAGTTGTGGGGGTGTTGGGGGAGTGGGGGCGCAGCCCCCCCCTACATAGCTGAGTGGGGGGTTGCTTTCCTTCGGTTTCATTGTGTTTTCAGGATGATGAAACGTTTACTTACCTGGCATGATGAGTCGGTATTCCAGGACATCGGTGTTCTTGTGCTGTCAGCCTTTTTGTCTTGGTTATCTGAATTTTGGGTAAGTAATATTTTGGTATATATATATATATATATATATATATATATATATATATATATATATATATATCGTTATATATATATATATATGTGTGTGTGTGTGTGTGTGTGTGTATATATATATATATATATATATATATATATATATATATATATATTTTTTTTTTTTTGTTTTGTTTTGTTTTGTTTTTACAGAAACATGGCTGATAACTGGAACAGAATCTGTAGGCTCAACAACTGTAACAGTATTGAAGACTGTGTTGGACAGACATAAAGAAGTTTTATGCATGGTGAGCAGAACAGTCTTTGGTTAAGAAGTCTTTACAGCTTATCATATCATATATCATATACCTTATCTATAGGTAAGAAAATTAGAATACTTTGTGAGTCAAGTAGTTCTTATTTCATAAAATATATCTTTTAAAATGTAAGACATATCTGCTATCAAAATGTCTGCTTCTGTGAAAGTTATGTTACAAGATTAATTGCTAGTTTGGTAATGGTGATCCAGACCTGTGGTGTGTTCAGCTGTAGTGCTGTTATGTCTGATTTTGTTTGCTTTTGTATTTTACCAAGGATTGAAAAAAAAACACTTAAAATTTTGCAGCTGACGGTTCCAAGTGATGTGTATTACTTTCTTCACTATGTTGTCACTCCAATTAAACCTTGATAATAGTTGTTTTCTTACAAATCTTCTAACCATGTAAGTGTCACATTTGGGACACTGCAAGGATGTATACTTTTCCGTTTTTCAGTTTTCATAAATAATATTACATTTCAGCTTGCAAACGTCACTGAAAAAATATGTGTAGAATAGCTTGTGGCCTTTAGATCTTCCCCTATTATATTTATATGACATCAAGAAGAAGGTTGAGACGAATGCCTTAGCAAAGCATGTAATGGAATACCCGTCCCACTTTTTTAGTTTTAGGGTGCTACAAGTGGTTAATGACCATGGCAGGGATGGCAATAAGGAGAATAACCTGGCTATGAGTGAACTAAACTGGATCCTAAAGTTAGGAGCGCATTTATCACCAGGGATTAACAATACCGTATCTATCAAGCCAATCCTATTATCTAGGTAAACAATATCAGTTTTCTTATATATATTAGAATCTCTATGATATTGCCACATATGGTTTTTCAAGATAAAGTTTTTTCATTTTTATCTTTATCATTTTTTATTGTTCATATATTTATTTTAGCATTCATCAAATTGGTTAGATAATTCAGAACACAGTTGTTTATATATTTTTATGCACAATGTTTATACATTGTTATATGCATTTTGAGTGTCTTAGTAGATATGTTTAAGCGGGCCTTTATATAGACAAGACACGCATACATTAGTGCAGATATACCTCTCGGTAAGCAACACATGTAGCCTTTTGTCGCTGTCTAATACAGCGAACAAAAATAAGTCGCCTAAGCTGGGATACAATAAAAATATAATAAATTTGTTCACTATATGCTACTATTTTTAAGACTTATGTACATTCAGGCAGAAATTATTATTAATATTTGAATCGATGCCTCCGTTTTGATCGGCGGCATGTTTCCTCCAGCTCTATGTTTTTTGGTACATATTTGTTTGTATTTCGCTTTTAGTGCTGTGGATTGAGAATGGGCGGCCTTTACCGGGAGTGGATTGCTTGCCGTATTGGAGCTTCATTCAGGCAGTCTTTGTTGCCATTTGGCTGTCGGTGGGAGTTTTCTGTTCGGTTCATCAGGTTGTAATGATGGGGTGAAGTACACTGGGCAGCGCTATGTATCGGAGCATGACGATGTTAATGCAGCAGGGGCACTTTGAGAGGGTGCCATGATATAGAGATTTGCAAATATCAATATGGCTTTTTCTCGCTGTGGCTTAGCGGAGTCAATGTACTTTACATCAGATACACTAGTCATGCACGCTCTGAAAGCTGTACCATAGATTTGATAGATGTTTGCTTGGTACCTTTGACTTCATTATTTGCTGTTTCAGTAAAGAACATATAGATTCATGTAATTGTTATTTTATGTTTTTAATTAGCAGCGTTGATCATATTTAACCAATGATAGTGAGATTTTGCTACAGAAGGGGTGAACAGAACGTTAACCTTTTTAGAATTTTTTGTAGCATTCTTTGTAATACGATCAATGTTTTAGTATAGGTTGTAAATATTTAACATTGTGGCATAAACATATGGTTAGTAAAATATTAATAATGTCTAATGCTGTTTTTATCATAGACTGATTTTTACAAAAGTATGTGAAATTTACCTGTAAGGCTTTGTCTGCCTCGATGATGAAGTACTTGAGGTATAATTAGTGCGGTTAGGGAGCGCCCCGCACTAGAACACAGGTTTTATACAGCAACTAATTCAGTAAATTTCCCGTGCTTTAGCGGATATAAACCAGTATACAAGCACTGATTAATTGATATCTGATGAAGCGTGGACTTCCCACACGAAAGCGCTCATTCCTACATTTTATGTTTTAATAAAGAACGTGTTTTGGATTATATAACGGATTGCTGACTATTTCTTCAGTTGGATCATCTGTGATTTACATACAATAACTTTATGCGCATCCATTGTGGTTGGTTCCTCACTTTCGTATTTTCATTTTCTTGCTCTTTTTGGTGAGTGAACCTTTTAACAGGGATACCGACTGCAGTTTGCATCTTCCCCTATTAGCAGATTATAGAAAGCTTACTTCAGCTACGTATTAAAACTTTATTCAGACAACACATTCAGAGGCAGCACAAAAGAAACAGAAACAACAATCTTTAATAACTGCACAGAGGCTTAAAAATCTCCCTGTGGTACAGACTATAGATGTACCCAGATTATCTCCTTGCACAGTTTCTACAGTCCTGTACAACAGATCTTAATGTTATCACTAGCAGTACGTGTGATTGTCTTTATTTTTAAGTGCAGTTTTGTTGTAGTCCTGTTTGGCACAGAAGTAAAATACTATTCCAGTACTGGTATTTGTCTTTTCTGCAACCATTATCCCACAAAAATCATCTCAGTTTTTAGCTTCTGCATTTCTATTATAACCTTTCACTAATGAAATAAAATAATTGATTGCATTTTTCATGCTCCATTCATCTTCTCTAGCTGCTTTGATTCCATCCTATCACAGGCTACTCCAAAGTCACCTCTCCACATTTTTCCCTTAAACTTAGCTTCTCACAGTCCTCTTTTTATTTCTAGACTGCATGTCCTCAGAGTTTGTAATTTAATATTTAGCCTTGAATCAGATTTCGAGCAGCCTTGTGTCCATCTTTTTTTTTCTGATAGCTTGTTCTTTCTGACACTGCTGCTTTCCTCAGCTCTTGTGCATTCAGTTAGTGACCTGGCAATAAAAGAAAAATACAACCATGTGGGTCACAGTTTTTCATATCACTAAACAATCTGTGTCCTGTCATGAATTTCTAGTAGATTTACTCATTTTAGGGCTTTAGAGTATTGGATTTTTTTCTCCCAACTTCCTTTGGAAATGTTAAGTAATCCTACCTATACATAGAGCTGGATTAGTCTCAGTCTCTGTAGTGAACACTGGGGAGAACCCTACCCCTCCCCCAATACATGCACACACGCACTCACACACATGTGCACACACACACACACACACACACACACACACACACACACACACACACACACACACACACACACACACACAAAGACACACATGGGCGCGTGTGCACACACACACACACACACACACACACACACACACACACACGCACACACACACACACATGCACAAACTCTCTTTGCATTTTACCCCCCAAGACCCCTACCTTTTCATTTCCAAGGTCAGTAAATATCTCATTTAAACAATGAAGCCTTAGCAATAAAAGGTATCAGCTTAAGGCCTGGCTTTAGAGGACCTTAAGTTTATAGCCATCTTTAAAACATGTCTGAAACACAGTACTTATGGGACAAGTTGCCTCTGTTATAATGGCCTGATCCTAGACAAGAGTGGGGGTTGCTGCTTTATGTAAGCTTAACCCTAAATTTGTTATTGAAGAGGGTTTTCTACTCGATAGCCTTGTTTACTTCATGGTGTATAATATAATTTTGGGAGGACATACTGACCTCTTTATTGTGGCTTCTTGTATACCTGCCCCTTCTTCCATGAAGGGGCTCAAAGACCTGTTTCAAAAACTTCCGCCACAGATTCTGAGAAATCATTTCATCTTCTTTAAAGAACTTAACTTGAAGTGGACCAGAATTTTTAGTGAACAGTCCTTTGGTTTCCCATTCAGTTGGCCCCTCACCCAAGAAACTCCTTCCAGCAACCCGCCCTCCAAATTCCCTTAATGAAAACCACTCTTTACTTGTGGCTGCTATCACTTAAATAAAAAATGTGAGTGACCCCCCCCTACCTCACCCCACACACACACACACACACACACACACACACACACACACACACACGCACGCACGCACGCACACACACACACACACACACACACACACACACACACACACACACACAAACACACTGTCTTCTTAATAGCACTTTGAGAAAGTTAAACCTATAATTATCATAGGCAGATTCACTTGGCCAAGCAAGGAGAATCCCCCTTCTCAATAACCTTACCTTAGCGCAATGGTCCCAATTTATTCTACAGCAAGGGGTGAACATAGACATAGTTCTGCTGGCACAGAATGATAAAGTCCTGAGTATAACCTGGATGACCAGAGTTTGATTAGCAGCTCTGATGTTTGTTGGAGTTGGCAGTGGGTGAGGAGGGAATGATGAAGAGTGTGTCTGCTCATTTTTCCTAGTGTAGAAGGTTTAGAGAAAGGTGTGTGGATGGGGTGAACTGCTCATTTTACATTCAAAGGATGTCATAACTAGATACAGCAGAGATGGGTTGGGGGCATTCCCACCCTTGGGTCCACTGCAGGATCATCTCACACATTCATGCCTCATTGTATTAGCCAGTGTCCAGAAGATGTCAGTACCCAGAGGTGGTAGGCATTTACTCAAGCAGCCTAAGCCACCACAAGCAGCAGCAATGGCTCCCTGGGACTATTCTACACAAACTTGCATGACAGTTAAAGGGGGGCTGGCAACCCATGGTCTGGTATGGTATACACATTTCAGACAAACCACTTTAATGGAAACTGGGATACTTAAGGGAGAAGATACACCTCCCCAACAGACACACCACCCTGTTTTTGCAGGTACAGGCACTATGGAAATAAGTGCCCATGGCTCACCAGGGATTTTAATGCAAAAGTCAGAGCCTAAGACCAGACAAGAAAGGAATGGACATTTACTGCAGTTCCTACTTGGCACACTTCCTTTTTAGATCAGCTGAAGAGCTGTAATACGCCCCAAATCCTCATCCTTGGGATGCCCTGTAGAAGCCTAACCACCTCTTCATAGTAGTGCCATCACATTGTGTGGCTGCACCCCCCCCCAAGTTCTGGAAATTTATGGATCTGCCTGTAAGCATACTTATCTGATGTAGTCTGGTTCATATGAATCAAATTATACCACCTTTCTCTTCAGACATAATGTTTCATTCAAACCTGTTGAAATTCAGAATCTCATTTTCTAGAGCTTGCAGCAGAATTAGTATATTTGAGGAAAGGATACAGGAGCAGAGTGTACTATATGAGGGAACTCTTTACCTCCTGAAGAAACATAGAGTCCTCTTTATTCTTCCAGTTTGTTGGTGCCCAGTTTTTGATTCCACATGTACTGGACAGCATATACTCCATGAGTATTTTTTTATTTAAATGTTATTCCTTTTATTTTTTACATCAATTTTTTATTGTACTTAAGTTTCCAAGCACATTTTTGATAGCATTCAAATACTTGGTAGTAATACAATTATTGAAATTTTCTAATCTATTTGTTAACTAATTAAACTAGAGCCAGGATTCAGAGGCAGCCCTGGCTGTGAGCAGTAAGGCTACGACACAAAGAGGCTGTTAGCACGATCGTGGAAACCAGTGATACAGAGACACATTAGCCTCTATGAGAAAAGACCTAGTTATAAGCTAATTTGCAAGTGTCTGATTTGTTTGGTGAATATTGCAAGCACTAACAGGCCCTTTTCTGCTGCTATTGGGGTAATCACCACAGGTAGCCAATGCATCGTGATAGCACAAGTACCCCCTTCACCCCCCCACACACGCATCCAAATATACACAGTCTCTCTCACACACACACACACACACACACACACACACACACACACACACACACACACACACACACACACACATACCGCCACATCTCCTACCTGTCCCTGAGTTTACTGAACATCCCTCTTATTTTTCTCTGTTCCTTGCAACTCATACATGATTATAGTGAGTCAGTAATGACAATCAGAGTTTCATTCTTATAACTATTGTTCAGAAAATGGATTGTGATCCAAGCCATGTTGTTCTATTAACTTTTTAAAGAGGATTAGAGTAATATTTATAAAGACTCCTTGGTGTTGTTAATGGTCCCTCTCTGACTTTGTCTGGAAGTCTTGAGCACAGCTCTCCCACCCCATATGCCATGAATCCATACAATCTATCAAGAATGCCAGACATTATAGTTCCATACTTCCTGTTGTTCAGTAAATACATCCAAATACAAGATCTGTTACTCTATTAACCTTTTAATTTGCTGAACGTAATATGTAGAAATAAACTCTGTAGTCCAGTACTGACCCCTCAACAGATACATCTTTTGTGGTGCAAAACGTCTTGTTCTATCATGTTTCTGGTGATTAAAATGAAAGAAAGTTTCCCTGATGTCTAGTATCCCCCTATTACATCCAGTACTCATTAGTCTAGAGGGTATTACAAGTCATGGCTTTCCCCACCCTCACATACCTCTCAACTGTTCAGATTCTCACAGAATGTTCAGATTTTTGTCTCATATGTTTGGTCATTCCTCATAAATTTTGTAGCTTTCTGCATTTTGTTGCAAATCAGTGAGGAATGAATTCTCTAAATAATGACAGGCATTTCAGTTTCAGAATTCATATCCTCCAGAAAATGCATGGTAACACAAAACATTTTAATCTAGAAACTTTCTAAGTTTATAAGAGTATTATTTAAAAATTGTCCCTATTTTTGAGGGTTTGACACCCTCATTAGTTTTGGCTTTGTCCATATAGGTATACCCACACATAGACACATACATACACACACATCTTACCTATACCCTAACTAACCCCCCCCCCCACTGTGATCACCCAGGCAAACTCTCAAACACGGGAGATGAAACCATAGAGTGAGGGGGAGCCTGAACTCCCCCACTTTTTACAGTTGCAAGCATTCATTTAAATTTCTTTTCTTTCACGCTGCGGACATGGAAACAGAGAGTTTGCTGTGCTGATGTTAGTTCCGGCTGTTTGAATGAAACAGCTGCGAGCGTGGAAACAGAGGGTTTGCTTTCCTGAGCTGCAGAGCGGTTGAAATCTGTCTTATTTCTGTGCAGAATGGAGGAGTTTCTGTTGGAAGTTAGCAAATGTTACGTTTTCAAACATTTTTCAGAGTGAACATTCTTACTGCTCTTCCCTTGTGGTAATGTATCAACGTTTGTGTTTCTTTTTAGTCTAATGTTGTGCTGCTGTGAGATCTACATGGTGGTTTTAAACTGTTGAAAGCACATTGTCACACTAAAGGGCCCGTTTATGTTTTAAAGCAGGCAGGTCTGTTTATGTTTTAAAGCAGGTCCGTGCAGGTCTGTTTATGTTTTTTTAAAGCAGGTCCATTTATGTTTTATTAAAGCAGTTTATGTTTTATTAAAGCAGGTCCATTTATGCATTTTTAAAGCAGTTTATGTTTTATTGAAGCAGGTCAGTTTATGTTTTATTAGAGCATGTGTGTGTGTGTGTGTGTGTGTGTGTGTGTGTGTGTGTGTGTGTGTGTGTGTGTGTGTGTGTGCATGTGTCTGTCTGTCTGTGTAAAATGTCCCAGTTACATATAACTGGTGGTTAGGATTCCCCAGACTCAACCCTTGAGCCTTAGTTATAAGTACGTGCATTCTCTATCCACACCACCATAGAATCCATAGCTCTCTACTGTCTAGATTTTCACATACATTGGTCTATTCCTCTTAAAATTTGTGGTTTGTGTCAATTCACTAAATAATGATAGCCCTTTAACTTTCAGTCTTCCCATCTTTTTTGGTAACACAGTACACTATTTCAGCAACTTTCCAAGATTGTACAAGCAATATTTAAAATGTGTCCCTGGTTTTGGGCCTTTGCCCCCCCCCCCAAATAAAATTTTCCTTTTTCCAGATTTCTTCTGTTGTGAAAGTTAGCTGTGTCAAGTAGATGGTGCAGTGGTATTGTTGTTACCTCACAGCAAGAGATTTGCTGGTTTGATTCTTGGCTGGGGTGCCTTCTGCACAGAGTCTGCATGTCCTCACTGTGTTTGTGTGGGTTTCCTTCCATGTTACAAAGACATGCATCTGGAGCATTTCTCCCTGAGCCTCTGCTGAAAATTGGCTATGTTCCACGTTGGACTTTCCTGGTAAACAAATGTTAAGTACACATTTTTTTCAAGGAACTGAGAGCCTCAGGGGAAGAGAAGCTTAGTGCTGCTTATTCCAAGTCAGCTTGCATTGTTAGTAGCACAACAGGTAGTGCCTTTACTTTAGATACAAAAGGCTATGGGTTCTACTCCCAGTGCTTCTTAGCAGCAACCTGTTCATCAGTTTGAAATCCCTTTAATGTGGAATTATTTAGATGACTTATTTCTGCAGAGATGTTGCATATTTACTGATATTGGTGGATTGTAATGACAGACGTTTGAGTGGCCTTTTATGGTTGAAAATTTCTGAAGTTTTGTCATTATTGGTTCATACATTGTGTTTCATTGCTTACTAGAAGACTGTTAAAAACTACAAATTTAAAACACATTGTCGGTAGGATTTGTTTAGTAGTTACTGTCCAAGTACTAGCAGGACAGCCAAGCTGCCCTGAACTGCTAGTTACTAATGGTAATCATAGTTTTGTAAACTTGAGTCTTGACTGTTTAGTGTGGTGAGTCCATTGTCTGAAGGTCTAGTTTTTGGTCTCGTTGATTAGGAAGGTACCTTGTGTGAAAAAACTGGTGCTGTATTATACAAGGAATATAATTTACTGCAATCAGGAAGGTGAATCAAAGAATGCATACATGTATGCATGGTCCTAAAAATGTGTTTGAAAACAGCCCAGAGGAAAGTGTGAAAGGCTCATAATCATGGGCACATTTTAAGCTTTACTCTTGTTGCCAAAGCAATGGATGAAGGTAAAACAGTTCACACCACTTTACTTTAACCTGGTCAAGCCTTTTGACACAATCCCCTACTCAGGTGTAGTACAAAAGATGAATCATGTAGGAGCACTCACCTGCATCACTAGCTAGACTGCCAACTTGCTCACAGGATGCTGGAGATCAAAACAGGAGAACAGACCAGTCACCAATGGAGTCCCCCAGGGTTCAGTGCTGAGACTTCTTCTGTATGGCATATATATCTCAAAAGTAAAAGTAAATGCCAAAGGGCTTTGGCTGGCTAAGTCTGAGATGATTGCAAGCTAGGAGCAGTTATTGAATCCCCAAATGACTTAACCATCCTGCAGGAAGGTTTATCCCAAATAATAACTGGTGTCAAAATCATGACAATGCCCTCTAAGAACTGACCCATTTGGGAACTTGTGTGTACAGTGGCGTAACTTTTGACCAACATGTGCCCAGAGTTGTAAGAAAGCTTTTCTATATTGCATAGCTTATAAACAAATTGTGACTAGATCTAGAGATGTTGTGCCCCTTTACAAAGCTCTCATTAGGTCAATAATTTTGTATAATGCCCACTTTGGCATGTATCAATCCAGCCCCATGAAACAATTGGAATGTCTTCAGAGATACCTTACTAAAAGGATACAAGTCCTAAACAATAGGCCTTGCATGGACCACTTCAAAGATTTATTCCTATACCCAGTATCCAACAGAGTGCTTAGAGGTGACATACCTGGCATACAAGGCATCCTCTGACCTAATCCAGATGGACCTACTGAACATCAGCAAGTCAAATGGCATCAGAAATACTTAGTCCAGTTATCTAAACTGAATGCTGTGGAGAGATGGATATATATCACAGAGGCTACCACTGTTCCAGAACAGACTATCCATAAAAAACAAAACAAAGCTCATCCGTCCATATTCAAATGCAACTTGGATCTAAGGATGGGTAATAGAAAATGTACTCCAGGATTGCCCCTCATGCCACTAATGGATACAGGCAATTCCTCAGTGCTGCATCCCTTACATGGGTCCCCTCAAATTATCTATGGTATGATCACAGTTATTCTCACTAAGGCTAATATACAATTATCAGTCATGGGATAGGGTAGCACCAATCAGAAAATGTTAATTCAAGCAACAAAAGGGAATTGGCTAAGCTTAAAATGTCCTCCATGTGAACATATGTTGTGGTAGTAAATAGTTATAAAAAAATTGCCCTTTTTAATCGCAAAGTGCCCTCTCACCCTCCACCCCCCACATCTTCAACAGCTTCCGGCACCTATGCTCTCAAACGCACATACACACACACACACACACACACACACACACACACACACACACACACACACACACACACACACACCTTACTTGACACCACTTATACCTTTACACAGACTCAGACATGCAGCCAAACACATACACACATATTTTATATATATATATATATATATATATATATATATATATATATTTATAGCACACACACACACACACACACACACACACACACACACACACACACACACACACACACACACACACACACACACACACCTCACATTACCTATCCATGAAACTCCCAGCACTTACTCCTAATACAGTCTCACTCATTTAAAGTAATAGGTGAATGCAAACTTCTGGCTGGGTTAATTACCATTGCTGGCAGTAAGGCTTCACACAGCCAAGCGGTTCTATGAATTGCTTGGCTATGCACAGTGCTTCCCACAAGTATTTTCAGGGGAAGAGCACATGGCTAATTACCATATTCTGCTCCCCTGGAATCCTTCATTAGCATTTTCAGTAGTTCACACAGACGGTCATGATGGTGCTGCACCTCTTCAGAGTAAGCACCATGGCAGATCTGTCTATAAATGCAAAATGGTTACCTCCAGAGGTAAAAATAACCTTACTTCTAGCAGCAACCATTTGAAATTCCATTCTAGTTCTTTTCACACCTTTCCACCTATAGTTTAGGCCACAAGGGAAAAGGTAAATACAACATATGCATGGACAATTTAGTATAGGCAATTGACAAACATGGCAATCATGGAGATGGAAGGAAAACAGAGTATCCAGTGAAAACCCATGCAGACACAGGAAAATTATGCAAAACTGTGCTCTGGCAATAATTGGAGACAATATTTAAACCTGGAGCATTTAGCACTGAGACAGAGGTTTTCTCATTCAACCTCAAAGCTTGTGGTTCTGGTTATATTCGGTCTGACACTAAAATAATTCATTAATTTGTAAATGATCAGCTTTTAGCTGGTCCCATTATTTGTTTTCATAACATTAAGAGTATTTAGATAAACAGCTGGTGACATACAGAAAACATGGATAAGAGATGGTAAGACAGAAAGTCTGTAGAAACTGCACTTAATTAATGTTAAATATGTTTGCAAATACATACCCCGGCATCAAGTGGCCGATGTTAACATGTCTATTTTTTGTTTCAGAGTCATAATAATGATAAATCACCTTGAGAACAAATCTTGAGAGGTTATTTCAGTTCACTGTGAGGTGAGTACAACAGTTAAATATTTTGGAATCAACTGCCAAATGATAATGCTTTCCATTATGAGCTGTAAGGAAAGAATGAAGATTTTACCCTTATCTCATCTAAAGATGCAGGTGAGCCAGAAAGGCACTAGCAGCCATCTGCAGTGTAATTTCACATAGGTTTGAAGTTAATTTTAGAGCTATTAAAACCTGTTGCTGCATTTTTTATTCGCTTGATTTCTATGTCAGCAGTTATCTTGCACCCAAATGGAATTTTCATGCAATAAACTGAAGTGAAAAGCAACTAAATAATATGCAATGCTTTTTTTACTTTTAGTATTGTTTTAAACTATACAGGGGTGGCTCAAAAATATGTAACAAAAGTTAGTCTTGAAAACTATCTTGATGGTTCTATTGCATCATTTTATGACATTTAAGTGTTTTCAGTGCTAGTGTACTGTTTTCTTCAATTACAGAGTGGAAGCATCATGATTCTTTGGTTAAGAACTCACTTTCACTGCACCTCTGTCTGGGGTTCAGTCCTGTCTTCTAGTCACAATCTGTAAGGTATGTCCATATTTTCCCTCTTTTTGTAATGGTTTTCTGAAAATAGACTGGTGCAGTCATGGCTGAAAAGGTTCTAATGGAAATAAACTCACTTATCCAGTTAACAAACAATGAAAAAAAACAACAATGATATACACTCATTTTAATAACAGTAATTTTGATGTTGTATCTGTAAAGTGGTAAAATAGTCAGTTATTTTAATTGCAATAACCGATTGTGATGTAGTGTAGGAAAATGTGGATTCATGATTATTTGTCAAATTATTTTTCTCCGATGGACAACACATTGAAAGAAAATCACTGAAAGCCTCATTTTTGCAGTTGTGTGTGAGGGGGGAGAGCACCCCTAACTGAAATATATACATACATATATATATATATATATATATATATATATCTATATATATATATATATATATATATATACACACGCACACGCACACGCACACACACACACACAAAGCAACAAATGGTTTACTTCAGTAAAAGAATTAGTCATTGTAGCCAGTTATTCAGTTAGTTTAGTATTATTATAATGTGGAACATACATAGACATATACATCATAATCTCTCTCTCTGTATATAGATCTATAGGTATATAGATATAGATATAGCTAGATTCCTGGTATAAACACATACATATGCTGTGGCCTGCAAACATCACAAATGGACAAGTCTGTAGCTGCCACTTCATCTGTATATACTGTACTGCACAGAGATATCTGCTGTGAAGGATCTACTACTGGTCATTAACAAAAAGGGAATTTCTAGATGACCTGAAGAGGCTGATGGGTGGGCCACAGACCATGAGCACATGCACAAGGAAGGAAATAAGCGGGCCAACATTGTGGTTGTGGACAAGCTGGTGAATTTAGGGTTAACACACATTACTAAGATAAAACTGGGAGTGTTGTCCTCCCACTCTGCCTTATAATACATGCTATACCTAACCCTGCCCTTTCTCTGACCTTAACATGCTTCTTAAATTAAAAAAGAAAACTTTCCATAACACTACGACTACACAAGACTGCTCAGACACACACACACGCACACACGCACACACGCACACACACACACACACACACACACACACACACACACACACACACACACACACACACACACACACACACACACACACACACACACACACACACACACACACACACACACACACACACACTAAACTAACCACACACAATCACATACATTTAATCTATCCCCTTGCCTAACCTTTGCCCTAAGTGTAACCCACACATATTCACAAACAGACACACCTACTACGCATCCTACTTTCCTGTTCAATGAAACACACAACTGACTAAACATTTGCTCAATAAACTGGAAGTTCACCCAAAAAACACTGCTCATCCACCTCTCAACCAAAGAAAGCAAACAAATAGAATCCATATTATTTATATAGATATTTAGATAGATGTATGTGGACAAAGGTATAGTCAGATGTCCATAATTCACATAAATGTCAGTTAGTATCTCATAGGATCATAGTATCATAGGATGTTACTATGCTATTGGCCCTAAGGCCTCTACAAGCCTAGCAATGTTATACCCCTTTCTCCTTATGGACCAAGATATATAGTCTGTTTGTGTGCAAATCTAAGATCCGCATCGGCTTCCCATGTATAACAGAGACATAGGTGAAACCCCTGGTGTAAATGTATGGTTTCCCATCCAGTTGTCCAGGTTACACTTAAATAGGGTCACTGAGGAGCTCTGTGTTACATGTATTGGGAGTTTGTTCCAGAGGAGTAGCAACCTCTAGGAGATATAGCTGTCTCTCCAGCATGTCCTGTTAATATCGCAAGGCTAGGTTAAGATCACTAGAGTGAGTGAATCTTGTTCTATTGGATTTGCAGATGCACAGCAGCTTCATCAAGGCAGGGTCTGAGACTGCTCTGTGGGCCAGGCACAAGTCACCTCTAAGCAGTCTATACAATACTGAGTAAAGTGCTAGAGCCTTCAGTTTGTCCGTGCAGGTCATGTGTTGTATGCCCAGAATTTTCTTGGTGAGAAACCTCTGAGGTCTCTCCAGTTGCTGCAGTTGTCTGGTGAGGTACATACAGAAGGGAGCATTGTACTTTATTATTGGTTTGATGAGAGCCAAATAAAGGGAAGTTATAACCTCCTTAGCTTTGGATGCTATACCCTTGCTTATGAGGTGTGCAACGTAGAAGGCTTTCCTTACTACTGCGGATACCCGATGATCAAAACTAAGGCTGCTATCAACTTGCATTCCTAAATCTCTCACCACTGTGTTTGAACTTAGGGGGGCTACTATTAATGTTGTAATTAGAAGGGGTTTCTCTTTTGCCATAGGGGATGATAATGCATTTTTTTATGTTTAGTTCAAGTCATCCCCAATTTTGACTGTATGTATTCTGTTTGTGAGCTGACATATGGGTTAATCCCGAGCTGGGTGAGTTTCTCAATGATGCCTGATTGTGTCAAAGAGCTTGGCTAGGTCAAGCCAGGCAGTGTGAACTGTTTTGCCTTCATCCAGGGCTTTGGTGACATTCTCAAAAAGGTCCACCAAGTTTAGCAGGCAAGATCTCCCCTTAACAAAGCCAAACTGGGTTGGGTCAAGAGTTTGAAGGTCACCTATATCCTTGATGATAAGGTCCATGATAATTCTCTCTATGGCCTTGCAAATAAGGTTGGTTAGACTTATGGGTCTATAGTTCCCAGGGTTTGTTGAGGGACCCCCTTTGTGCAAGGGGATTGCAGTTGCTGTTTTCCACTCAACTGGGACAAAGCCAGTGCTTAGACTGAGATTGAAAAGTGTGCTTAGTAGTTCCACTAACTCCTGTTTTAGACCATTTAATAAGTGACCTGGGATGTTGTCTGGTCCCATAGAGGCTGTATGTTGGCCTTGGAGAGTGTGTCTGCACTCTGGAGACACTAGGTAAAAGACTGGTGACAGGTATGTTATGGGGTATGATTGGTGGGGACAGGGGGCTGAAGTTTTCAACAAACCTGTCTGCTAGCAGGTTGGCAATGCTCTCAGGTTCAGGATAAGTTTTACTGTCTACAGCTAGTTCAGCACAAAGCTGGGTGTGCCCTTTTAGATTTCAGATGCAGCTAAAGAATGCTTTGTGATTTTCCTTAGCTACGGATGCTAATTTAGTTTTCTAATTAGCTTTAGAGGACTTTACAAGATGCCTAATCTGCTTGTTTATGCTTTGAATTGAGTTATTCCTTTGCTAGGACCATTTCCTCTTGTTTTTTGGCAGCAGTTTCTTTATATTATTGTATAACCTATTTATGCTGGATGTCCACCAGGGTGGTTAATTTTTTCTTGAGGATATTGATTTGATTTGTTTTGATACGACTGAGTCTATACATTTATATAGCTGTTTTATACAGGACATTTGTGGACACCTCAGTATAGGGGTCATTGCTGTCAGTGTTGGCAGGGGAGTCTGAAACTATTAATGCTATCACTCAGTAGGGTATAGTTTGTGTTGGAGGAAACTTTTAATATCTTTACTCCTGAGGTTCGATCAGGTACAATTGTTACTTTGAATGAGAATGATTTATGATTGGACTTTACAGGTAGGGCCCCACACATGGGGTGGTGCAACGATCCCCCATGTTGGTGAGCACTTTATCAAGGATATTAGAGTCCATTGTGGGGGTGCTGACTACCTTCTGCAGAGGATTTGGGTGTACTGAGAGAGACTCAAGTAGGTCCAGGTAGGCTATGTGGTTTTCGTGGTTCATGGTGGGGGACCTATATCTAACAATGACATGGTGTGGGGTCTTTCCTGCAGTTAGTTGGACTTGGAGTAACTCTAGAGAGTCATAGTGTTTAACCAGTAGAGGTGTATTTGTCTTTAATGAAGATGGATACTCCTCCTCCTCTCTTGTTTTTTTCATGTTTGTTGTATGGTTTGAACATATGGAAGGCATTATAGTCCTGCATGGCCAGGGCACTCTCTGAGGCCTTGAACCATGTTTTTGTGACTGCGAAGACATCAGCATCTTCCAGGGTGAGAATTGCATCAAGTGAGTACAGTTTCTGATTTAGACTCCTTGCTTTAAGCAGCATAATCATGAGTTTGTTCTTGGAAGATATTTTTACATTGGGAATTTTGTTTTTATGACATTGCCTAAAAAGGCACTATGGGGGGAGGCAAGTACCTTTGCCAGCAACCTAAAGCCTAGAGGTGACAGGTGAAGACCATCTCTCACAAAGCAGCATGGTCTGTCGATCATGTCATCCCAGGCTGTCAGATACTTGATCCCATTGGATTGACACCAGAAGCTAAAGCAATTATTGAAGTCAATAATTTTTTGTTTGCAATGTGGCATCATCCTGGGTGAGGGAGGAATGCTGCTTAGGGCTAGATACCTGCTTGGGACACATAATCTGAAAGCTCCATCACATCTTCAGATTTCCTATTCGATAGATGAAAAATCAAAATCTCGAATGGCTTAGAAGTCGAAAATGCCGTTCTTCATAATCGCTATTGTGAGATCGCATTATAGTGAAGATCGGAAAATTTGCCCTTTCCTCACTGTAGTAAGATCTCAGAGTTGGAATATATATTTAGTGGGGTGTGGGGGGGTGCAGCCCCCCACAATAGCGATTTTGATTTCCTGCATTGCCACTCATATGAGTGTTCAAGATTTTGAAGTTTCCTCTATATAATATAGACCCTTTTCCTCATATAGTCCAGTGAGGTATGTCTGAAATCATTCACTCCAACCTGGATTATTACAGACTCATAAAAGTACTTGTTGTTATGAGACCCGAGTGTGTGCATGATTTGGCAGATCCTGGCACCAGACAGGCAGCTAACTATAACCTTCTCCTTGTCCAGTGTAGTGAGGGGGACATCTGTGTGTCTTACTATGGAGTCGCCTATGACCAAGACATTTGGTTTAGATATGTTTTGCTTTAGTGGCTTATTGGGTGAGACACTGATGCATGTGTTAATAAATATAGTGGGTGCTGTTGGGACCATATTGTGTGCAGAAGGTTTGCACTTGGGAGGTCTTTGCACTTTTGGTATATTTCTAGTGAGTACCTCCACACATGTGGATTTATGTGTTGTGTGCTTAGTATGTGTGGGAGGTGGAGTGTGGGTGCTGACAAACTGATTAGTATTTGATATGTTACATGAGAGAGAGAGAGAGCACTGATTCCAGATTCATAGTATAGATACATCTCTCGCGTATTATATTAGAATGTTTTAGGAGTAGTAGGTTGTCCGTATACATGAGACAGTTGTTACATTGCCTAAGGATGCCAATGTCAATCAGGCGGGCTGGAGAAATGGTGGGAAACTAACCTTCCATTATGCTAGGTGTATTTTTTAATAGGTGGTTGAGGGTGGGCTAGATGGACTAGGCTCTGCTGTAGAACTAGTAAAAACAGCTAGTCTATGGCAGGTTTAGGGGTAGAGACCTGTGCTGGTGCCTCAAAAAGCAAAGCTTAGTTGCTCTCTGGGCAACAGTGCACAACTGCATTGCACGCCAAGAAGCAGGGAAGCTTAGCAGGGTTCTCTAGCAGTTATGTAAGGAAATTTTGACTTTTTAAGCATTTGCTTTTATACACAGAAGTGCTAGGCCCCGTTGTGTGGTACACAGCTACGTGCAAATACTGCATTTAAATATCAACTGAGTAAAACCATTTTCAAACAATCCAGCCGATAGGAAAGCCAAAGGCTGAGCCTTGTTCCAACAATCTCCAACTCAGATGGGTTCTTGACTACACTCTTCTGCCTCAAGGGTGCAGGAGGGCTCTCTTAATGTATAATGGCTGGTTTTAGTGCTCAGAAAATGCCAAATAGTCCAGATTCAGCAAGTCTGAATCTAGCCAATGCCATAAATTGTTCAAGTACTGTAAATAGGCAGTGCAGAAAACACAGTCACAAACAATAAAACAGTTTAAAGTATGCAGCAAAACAGTTGCAAACAGTTTAAAAGTGCAAAGAAGGTAATAAAACTACATATTCATCAGTATAATTCACAGGATGCCTTGGATTTTATTCAGGTTTACTTCAGATCTCTGGCTAAGGGTGTCAAACTTTGAGCAGCTCTGGTAAACTGAGCACAAACCCTAGCAAACAATGTGTTTAAATATCAGCTAAGTAAAACAGTTTTCAAACATTCCAACCAATAGGAAAGCCCAAGACTTAGCCTTGTTCCAGCAATCTTCAACTCAGATGGGCCCTTGACTACACTCTTCTGCCACAAGGGTGCAGGAGGGCCCTCTTAATGTAAGATACCTGACTTTAGTGCTCAGAAAATCCCAAACAGTGTAGATTCAGCAAGTCTGAATCTAGCCTATGACATATGCACTGGTTTACTTGCTTAAAGCAAAGTCTTTCATAAATGGTTAAACACAGTTAATCTAAGGAAAAATAATGTTTCATGTGGCATACAGGAAGGTGAGCAAGATGCTTGTTTAACAACCTTAAGAATATGTCCCTCAACAAACTCATTTACTGTTTGTTGATGCCATAATACTGTAATGCTCATTCAAACTGCATGCTTTGTTTCTTTGGAATATGGCCTTAATTTTAGTGATATATACTCTGTAGTTTCTGTAACAGTTGAAAAACACTGGAACCACCACAATGCTTAAAATCAAACAATTCTTATTTAATTGAGTAAAAACAAGCGCTTTCACGCACAGTAATCGTGCGCTTCATCAGGTTACAAAATTTAAAACTTAAAACATTCCTTATATACAAAAAGTCAAAATATTAACAAACAATCAATCAAGCAATTTAGGTCAAATCATTGAGTCAGCTTATTAACTAGATAGGAAATACTGCCCATAAAAGGTAGAACAGGAAACCATCAAGATGTTGGCAAACAGTCAATCAGGCAATGGTGTCAAATCATTAAGTCAGCTTATTACTACTCTGTAGTTTCTGCAGATGTTCAGAATTTTCTGGGTGTGTTTCTTATCAATGACTCTCTGCCATGGTATGACAGTTATCTTTCTATTTACTCATGCAGGTGACATTGTCCATAATAGACTGCACTTTGAACAGTAGCATAAAAGATTAACCCAAGGCTGTGGTAAGAGGTAGTCATTGTTTGTATTGTACATTAATAATGGGCCACCTGTGATATATGTGTGAAAAGAATGTGATTTGGAGTAAGTACATGATGAAGCAGGCATGCCGTGAAGGTTGGATAGGCTGTATCACTGAATTTATTCTGTTAACCATATGTGTATAAGTCTTGTGATAGTCTGTGGCATGATTTTTACTAGTTGCCATCAAATGTGAAAAACTTACATAGCCATCTATGTGTGTGTGTGTGTGTGTGTGTGTGTGTGTATATGTATGTGTGTGTGTATGTATATATATATCTATATATATATACAGATATATATATATATATATATATATATATATATATATGTATATATACATATATACATATATATATATATATATATATATATATATATATATATATATATGTATATATCATGAGTAGGAATGTAGTAACCCATGTATTGGAGTTAAGAGGAAGGCTGAGAACCATTAGAACACTTGAGATTTTGAAGATGTGTAGCTGTATATGCCAAGCTAATGCTCTAACTGATATATTCATGGATAATTCAGGAATTTCAGATTATAAATATTTTTCAGCAGATTTACTTTGCGTTACTGAAGAGATAAAATGTTTGTTACAGTTGAGCAGGCTTATGTGGATTGAACTGTGATGGCTCAATCTATAATGTTGTCAGATTGTGTGCCTTTAGAATATGTTTTTAATGTCTTACACAAGCATTGGCATTTTATAATGTATTAGATAAAGCAGGAGATGTTTGTAGCATGTGTTGGAAAACTGCTAGATGGAAAATCAAATTTATGGCATGGGAGAGATAGCTTTGCCTTTGAGGGGATAGATTTAAAGAGGATTTGAGATATGAGATTAAGGTTTGCATAAAATATTTATATAAAAGAAACTCACTATGACATCTTCAGAATAGAGTTTATGAGGATGAGGGAGACCTGTTGTGGAAGAATGACAAGCAGAAGCAGGAAAAGGAATCTTTATTAGATAGGAAGTATGCATATCTCTTAGCCTGGAAACATCAAAAATCTGGGAAAAGGTCCATGAAAAAAGGTACAAATCTGTACGCTGATTAACATAATCTTTGCATGCATAATTATGTAACCAATCCCACTCCAGTGGGATTGTGGGATACCAACTTTCAAATGCAAAATGAAGAAAAGACAACCAAAATATGGCCCCAGACTCTGTGGTAAATGGCAACCATTTTTTTAAATGTGTAGCAATGATGTTCACAGGGAAGAATTTTGTTTTGGTGATTTGCAGTATGTGGATTTTGTGGTAAGAGTAGGGCATTTAATGTTAGACAATATTCTAATCTTAGCAAAAGAATATTATAGTTTGCTAGGACCACCAAAAGTCATTCTCCATGGTCAGTGGCATAGTTTAAGTTTGTGCTGCCTGGGGCTGTCTTTGAGTTTGCTGCCCTTTCCCCCTCACAAAATCATGGTTAAATGGGGCCCCCCATGCACAGTCCGCCCCCCTGCAGCCATTCCAATGTTCCATTACTTGGCTATTTTACCCCATTTGTCATAAACACTGTAATCTGAGTACCGCTTTACTTCTATAATGATTATTTGGATTTCATTTAAAACTTTTATTTTACATTTTATTGCACAAACACTAATAGACATCTGGTAAACAAAGCAATACAGTCTCACAATGAAAATAGATTTAGCATTAAAACTTCTCTGCCCTTAAAACTCACATTCATTGAAACAACATTGAAACCCACATTCAAAGAAAATGCATCTGGCCAGTGGCCGATAAAGATTACCTTTGGGCTGCTTTTAAATCATAGGCCCCTTGCACATGAAACATACATGTGTTCTTTAATACAGTTTCCTGATTGTATTAAATTACATTCCTTGTATGATACAGCACACTTATAAGAGCAAATTTTAAATTTATTGTTTTGAAAATTTTTCCAGTAAGCAATGAAACAAAATGCATGAACCAATACTGACAAAACTGCCTACTTGAAAACATTTCCATCATAAAAGTCTAATCAAACTTCTACAGTTCACCAATATCAGTAAATATGCACAATCTCTGCAGAGGTAAAAGTCATCTAAATAATTCCACATAAAAGAGATCTGTAAGATCTGTAACTAATGAAGAGGTTGCTGCTAGCAAACAACTTTATATGTCATTATTTCATCTACAAATAAAGTGTCTGTGCCCTTGAGGAATAAATGATAAGTTAGTAATATTGCAATAGGGAATGGATGGCAAATGGAATACAAGTTCATAGATACTAGGTATCTACACCAAAGAGGACATTCTCAGAACTGCAACATCTACCCCATTTAAAAGTACAACACAGTACAGTATCAGCAATCTATCAAAAGCAAGTATTCTGCATGCTATTAACAAGACAAGCAGGTTTGGTATAAACAGCACTTAACTTCTCTCCCTCTGAAGAACTTTGCAGCATAAGAAATTTGGAAAAAATCAAAATTTATTGGGAGGACAAAGGCCCAAAACCAGGGACATGTTTTAAACATTGCTCGTATAACCTTAGAAAAGCTGCTAGAATTAAATGTTTTGTGCTACCATGCATTTCCTGAAAGATAGGAAGACTAAAACTTAAATGGCTATCATTGTTTAGTGAATTCACTTCTCACTGATTTGCCAGAAAACCACAAATTTTAAGAGGAACAGACCAAATGTATGAGACAAACATTCCAGACATTCTGTAAAACTTTGGACAGCTGAGAACTATGGACTTAACTCCTTGAATCACAAGTAATGGCGGTATGGGTAGAGAATTTAGGCTCTTGCTCCTTGTACCTAAGGTATAGGGTTTGAGTCTGAGTAACTAACCCTCAGTTGTACCTTAACACACACACTTGGGGAATTTGGCATGGTTGAAAGGTATGGAAGTATGACTTTTTCAAACTAGGTTTGAAAGGTGACTTAACCTTAACTACCTAGAAAAATGATCACAGAGTGGATCCAAACGATAATAGCAGGGATGTAGAAAGAGCATGAGACGTTATTAAAGATCCTGTGCTTACTAAAGACATGTTTGGGAATCAGACTAGTGAGCTGTATTCAGCACAGACAGCTTAGAATTCCTTTGATTAATTTTTAGGGTAATTACAAGATTTGGGACTACAAAATGTGTCTCATTGTAAGGCTGATCTGATGTTTCATCTTTAAACCCAGGATGATTTTTAAGAAGTGATGGAGAAACATGAAACTGGTAAAACCACATGTAATAAGAGGATGAAAGTCTGGAAAATAAGGCAGGAACAATGATTTTTCATTAAAGAGATTTTATTTAGTTTTGGGATAAAGTACCTCCTTCTTGGAGCTATGCAGCTGTGGCAGTTGTACTCAAAGAGGGTAAATACCTAAATTGACTTACTTCATATAGGCATAATTCTGTAGTAGGCATTGATTATAAGCGTGTGAGTTTGATAGAGTTGATTGAAATTATATAGAGCAGGGACTATTGGCATTTGGGTTTACACAAGTACTTGTTGATTAGCTTTATTTTCTATATTTCAATGTTTGATGAAAAGTGAAAGCTCATGCATGACTGAGGGTTTCTTGTGTTGAGGAGGGGGCTGCATAGGGGTGTCCATTGTCACCTCTTTTGCTTTTTATTTAGAGCCTTTTGCAATTCAGATTGGACAGGTTGCTTTAAATGGGTCTTCTATGCAGAGTTGTTGTTGTTGTTGTGTCTTTCGGCTTTTCCCGGTTAGGGGTCGCCACAGTGGAACTCCGGTCCGCTAATGATTGGCAGTAGATTTTTACGTGCCGAGTTGCCAGCTCTAACGCACAACCTTCAACAAAGGTACGCCCATTCACGCATGTCTCCACACAGAAAATGCTCTAACTGAGAATCTAATAGGACAACGTCGTACTGTGAGGCGAAAATGCTACCGCAGCACCACCACCAAGTAAAAGGGGGAAAAGTGGCAATATCTTTGCTAATAATATGGTAATGAGGTGGCTTGAATCTTTTTTTTAAGGATTTGGAGGAATTGTTAAGGAATAAAATTAACAAAACTAAGAGAAGTTGTCTCATAAATTGTAATCACTCCCTAAAATTAAGAAAGGAGAATGTTTTCTTGATGAAACAACATTGGATAAAATATTTAGTGATCTGTTTGGGAACTACAGTTGAGGGCTCAGTAGCAAAGGCATGATGAATTAAACAAATGCTAAAATTATTTAAGTGTTAGAAATACTACGTTTTAGAGTTGGATTAAATAGTTCAGATATTATATTTTTGTGCTGCCTTTTGTTGTTTATGTTTTTCAAGCTTTTCTGGAAAATCTTCTCTGTAATTTAAAAATAAAAACTGTTTAAAAGCTTGTTTTCAGATTTTGTTTGCGAATGGGTTAAGGCCCATGTTTCATAGAAAAATCTGATTCTTTGAATATATGCATGTAGGTAGGAGGATAGAATGTTCCCAGCCCTACTTATGTGCTAATGCTGTTAAGTTAAAGCTGCTGTATTTATTAAAAATAAGACCCTGTGAAGTGAAATGGAAGATGACATTTAACAGTTTCAATATGGTGTTAAGTATGTGAGACAGTTACCAATATAAACTTGATCAATAAAACTGTTAGTGATGAAACTGCCTCTGTCAATGCAGAATACAACACTTTGAAGAGAAAACTTTTTTATTTCAGCTGCGAGAAATTTTGTTTGTCTTTTGCTGACTTCTTTGTAAAGATATTTTTTCCAAATGTTTTTTTTTATGTTTTCATACCTTTACAATCAATGAAGTACCTTTGTAAAAGAAAGGTATAACACTATACTGATATGCCATTTCTCAGAATGAGCAAAGTGTTCCTTGTGTCTGTAAAGTTTTCACAACAATCTCATTAAAAATGCTTTGCATCTGTAAAGTTCTTACAGCAATCTAGATAGGAAATTAATTGTATTAGTTGATGACCAGTTATGCAAGTATAAAAGGATGTAACTGAGGCCAGAAAATATGATAGTTCCTTAGTTATAGTTTCATTGTGAGCTGGAACAGGGGCTCTAAATGAAGAAGCATGGTTTCTGAAGTTGAATGGTATAGTGAGGGTTTATGCTGATTTAGTCTGAGGCAAGTTCTAGTGAAGATTTTGTCTGTAGAGGTGAATGTAAGTCCTGACTAAGGCCTAAATCTGTGACTTCTAAAAACTGTCTCTTTGCTTAAGGGACTTTAGGAGACTAAACTTGTGTGGAGGAGATGACATTAAACCAGATTTGTTATATAAGAATGCATCTGCTTGCTATAATGTTATATTATACTTTGTGCTGGAAGTAGTTAAGTTTATGCTTGTTTTGCTGTTTTCCTGGTATTTGTTTAAAATCTGGAGAGGGAAGAATGTCTTTTAAGGGGTCTACCTGAAAGTATCGTAAGACCACATGGTCAAAGATGACATAATTGAATCGTGAAAACAGCAAACACCCAGACCATCGGAAAAAATACCCAGGAACAGAACCACTCTGCCACCATGCTGAACAGTGCCCTTTCCCCACTGTAGTGTGATATCAGAGTTGGTATATTTAGTTGGGGGTAGTGTGGGAGGCACAGCCTCCCATATCGGGGTGTGTGTGGGGCAAAGCACCTTACTTTGGAGGGTTTTACGTGCTTTGTTACCTGTTTTTATGTCCTGCTGGCCAAGTAGTTCTTTTCCCAGGGATGGCTTTCCGAGTTCTGGGTGTTCAATGCTTTCAGATTTTGAAGTTTTAGTCTCTGATTCGGTCTTCAGCGATGTGGTATTTCGATTTTCTGAAGTAGACCCCTTTTAAGCACCCATAAAGAGAGAATAGACTGTGAACTGAATTTACAGTAACTGTGTTAATATTTATTGTAAAAATTATTGCTGGGTTTTTGACTGACATCATGATGAGTTACATGGCAGATGTAAAAAATTATCTTTTGTTCTGTGTGTATGTATGTGTATGTGTATGTATATATATATATATATATATATATATATATATATATATATATATATATATATATATATATATATACACACACATATATATATATATATATATATATATATTTATATATATATATCTATATATATCACCAAAGTGAAAAATCTGGCAACAGCTACCATGCAGAATTCAAAATAATTTGCGACTTTAACATAACAGCAACTTTGCTTACTCAAGTTTAAGTAAAAAACGCAGCTTTATTAGTGCACTCAGTCGGTTAGCGCTTTCACATTATAGCTTCATCAGACCATCTAATAAACCGAGTACCAAAACTTCATTTAAAATCATTCAACCACCAGTCATGTCATGACACATCATAACCACTTCCAAGGCCATCCTTTTAAAGGTACATGTTAAAATTCAATATTTAAAAAACTCATCGCAGTGATTCAGCACTTCAAATACAGATAATATTAATTTTGCAAAAAACTTTAACATTTAACTAAATAATTCAAACATCTCTGTGATCAACTTGAGGTCAGAAATTATACTACAAACAACATTTCTGACTTCTCTAAATCACTTGTAGAAAAGTCTGACCAAAAGTCAGAACTATAAACTTTAAAATAATTTTAACTAAAACATAGAAAATATAATAAATATAGTAAGGACAGCCTACATATACCTCATGTATACTAATATCTATCTAACTTTAAGACTCTTAGTTTGAAGAAAGGGCTTTAAAGAAACCCTTTCATTCAGTCCTCTCCCTGCATCAGCATGTAACTGAATAATCCACTTAGCTTCTCTTTCTTCTGTCACATAACTAATATTCCCCCCTCGCAAACCTACTTGAATCACTTTTATGACCATGAACTCAAAAAAATGCTGTTGCCTTGTGGTCATAACATGTTTAGCTAAAGCGTTGGTGATTACACCTGTCCTGATGTTATAAAGATGTTCCCTAATCTCTATGCCTGAAATGTCTATCAGTCTTTCCAACATAGAAAGACTGACGTGACACAGACTGCCAAATAAACCACATGTTTGGTCCCACACGTCGCTGTACAATCAAACTTAAATTCTCTTCCTGTATCAGGGTGCAAAAACATACCTGTGTCTTTAATATATGAACAGTAATTACACTCTCCACATGGAAGTGTGCCTATCCTACCTACTATCTCTTTTCTGTCATGTGAGCAACATAGCATTCTCCTAATATTCCTTTTATTTTTATACCTAAATCTCGGTTTATCTCCAATAAGCTCCGCAATTTGTGGATCTGTCAGCAAAACATCCCAATGTTTCTTAAAAATTTGGAAAATGTTATTCTTATCCCTAGTATAAAACATAGGGATCCTAATCTTATCACATACAACAACCTTATTGCGTTTCCCATTACGAGACTGATCAGAAAAATATGGTTTAGCTCTATTTTCCCTCATGGAATTAATCTCATATAACCCTTCATTAAAGTCATACGACTTTTAACCATGTTGCATAAACCTATCTCTCAAATCTGTCATCTCTTCAGAGAAGCCTATCTCAGTGTTGTTCAACCTGGAAACACGCATCCCTTGTCCCTTGACAACATTTGGAAATACATGATCAGGATGCATGCTGCTCCTATGCAGTAATGTATTTTTGTGGCACTCCTTCCTAAAAACACCAGTATTGAAAGAACCATCACTCAGTCTCTCTACAAAGACATCTCTATGGAGGCATTGATGGACAGCGTTTCCCTTTATGAAAGAAGGACATTATTACAGAAAAAAAGCAAACTAAATAGAGATATGAGAGATTTTCAACTAGGCCATGTTTTTACTTGGCCTAGAGTGGCCATTAATAATAATGGACATAGTGCAAATGATGAAACATGCAAGAAGTTGTGAAAGTAGTTAGAACAAATAATGTAAATGCTAATGGTAGTCGAAGTATAATGCCAGAATCTAATGGAATAGCTGGTGAGCATTGCATTGTCACAGAGACTGGACAGACTACTCCAAATGTTAATCTGTCTGATTCTCGCATTGTTAAAAGTAACTGTTCAGTAGTTTGTAACAATGACGTACAATCTGTAATTTCTCCCAGTACTGATAAGACTGTTTTGTTAGACACTCGTCCCAAAGAAGCAGCTAGAACTGTAATGGGGGGCATCAAAGACCTAAATAAGAATGGGAATTTTCACCAGTTCCCTTTACCTATATCCACAGACGAGGGAGGTCTGAAAATAGGACGCTCAGTCAGCTGAGGGAGGCAAAAAAGAAAGATCTCAGAGAGAATGCATGGATGTACACTCAAGAAAATGTGGAGTCATGTAGGGACAACTTGATTTGGAACATTTCTGACAGAGTTTTAGATGTATATGAATGTTCAGTCCTTAATAAAGGACTGGGCTTTATACCGACTTGTGGAAGTCAACTAACTGATGATACTGTTGATTTAAAAACTTTTGTCAGAAATGTTATGTTAAAGTTGGAAATGGGTAATCAAGGTAATGTGCAATTGAATTTGTTTAAGAGGTCTAGTACTTATATACCCAGCTATCACCCTCTGGTTTATGTGTTTGATAAACTAGTAGAGGATGATTTATATAAGTATTTCAATGGTAATCATGCTGCTCACCTGCAAGGTTTAAAGAATAATTTAAATTTTAATGAACGAGAAGCACTTAAGAGGTTGCAAGATGATTCCAGTATAACTATACAGCCAGCAGATAAGGGAGGACCAGTGGTTATAATGGACATGGTTAAGTATAAGAGCTCAATGTTAAAAATGTTGAGTGAAGGTGGGTTTTATAATAAGATAGATCATGAAATTGTTGCTCTGAAGGTACATAATGTTAGAACTATGCTGGATGATTTAGTTAAATCCAGTATTATAACTAAAGATTTGTTTAAATATTTATACACTGAAAGTCCTATTATACCCATAATACATGGATTGCCTAAGGTCCATAAGAATGGCACAGACCCTCCTATGAGACCTATTGTCTCTGGGAGGGGATGGTGCACAGAACCCCTCTCAGTATATGTAGAAAAGCATCTGCGACCTTTAATTGATGAAAATTCTTTCATCCTGAAAGATACCCAGCAGTTTTTGAATGAGTTATATGTATTTAGTCAGAGTGTACGTGGAGTTGACAGTGAACTGTTGCTTGTAACTTTGGATGTGCAGTCACTGTTTACTGTCATTCCCAATATTTAAGGTATTGAATCTGTGAGACGGTATTTAACTAGACATAGTAAATATGATGATAGGTTGATTGACCTTTTGAGCTTACTTTTGGAAACTATCCTTGAAAGTAACGTGTTTTTGTTTGGTGATACTCCCTTCCTACAGCTTGATGGCATAGCTATGGGCACATCTTGTGCAAATAGCTACGCCAATATGTTTTTAGCTTGGTGGGAAGAGGAGGTGTTATTTTCAATGGAATTTTAAAGGAAGAATGTGTCTTTTTATAAACGTTTTGTTGACAACGTTTTTTTCGTTTGGACTGGTAGCATGGTCATGTTGGAAAGGTTTGTTGAAGAAATCAATCAAGCAACTAGTTATTTAAAGTTTTTTATGAATGCTTTCCTGAGGAAAATTTATTTTCTAGATGTCTTTGTAGAGAGACTGAGTGATGGTTCTTTCAATACTGGTGTTTTTAGGAAGGAGTGCCACAAAAATACATTACTGCATAGGAGCAGCATGCATCCTGATCATGCTGAGCCATTTATTTATACCAGGGGTGTCCAATGAGTGACCCTAGGGCCATAATCCAACCCACCAACGCATTTTATCTGGCCCTTGGTATGTCCTACAACAAATTATTTTGAATGGACAGATACATGTTGGATATGATAATGTGAAACCCCCAAAACCTTGCCAAGTATAGTAAATGACCCCAGAGCCAAATATTTGAGCACCCCTGATTTATATTATACATAATAGAAGTATAAGTAATACAGGAAATTCCAACTCTTTGTTGCCTAATTTACATTCTACAAGGTCAAAATCAGATGCATGTAACATATACATGCAGCACATGTTTTTAGACCTAGTAGACAACGTAATTGTCAAACTCCTAGACAAAATGTGAGGTGAAGGAGTCCATATAGCAGAAGTGCCTAGAGGTAAGTGCATCAGCTTCTCCTCCAGCTTACTATATATGAAGTATAACAATATCAGGCATAATGGCTTTTCTAGACTACAGGAATGAGTAGTTACTGGGGCCATAGCTGTGTCCTATACACCATAATATTGTGGTGTGGTGTTGACTCCAGTGAAATCTAGATATGAATTAATGAATTGGCTGTAGTGTGTATATTGATCACTGGAAGTTTAAGGCTACTGAGTCTTCTGACTATTACAGCTTGACAGTTCCCTCCTCTGTAAAGGAATGCAAGGCAAGCTAAACCCACAGAAGATTTATAAATACCCATCCAATTATCCAGGTCCTGTTTTAAGGAAGTTAGTGTATCATACTGCTTTATCTGCATGGGGATTTTATTTCAAATGTGAGGGAGACTCTAAGTAATTAATTCTGTAGAATGTCACCAAGCACGATAGATTCCACCACAGTTAAAAACAAAGTGCAAAAACACTTGAAAGCGCTAACCGAATGAGTGCACTAATATAACTGTGTTTTTTACTTAAACTTGAGTAAGCAAAGTTGCTGTTAGGTTAAAGTCGCAAATTATTTTAAACTCTTCATGGTAGCTGTTGCCAGATTTTTCGCTTTGGTGATTTTTGTTCATTTTGGGAGCACAGCTTTTACCTCTTGGAGTTTAGCCATTATCCATTTTATTGTTGTCTCATAGATATATATATATATATATATACATACACACACACACACACACACAACACACACACACACACACACACACACACACACACACACACACACATACATACATACACGCGCACACATATATATATATATATATATATATATATATATATATATATATATTTATATGGGATCCGTACTCTTTATCGAATGGCTGTTTCACCGAACGTGAAACGGCCAAGCACACTTTCACGAAAGTGTGCTTAAATAAGGATGAAAATGTGGGGAGGTGGCTGTTGTTGAAATCGTAGCACAGTGGGGATAAGGGAATATTCCCTTTTCCCCACTTTAGTGCGATCTCAAAGTGAGAATATTAAAGTAGGGGGCTGTGGGGGTGCATAGGGGCTTGCCCCCCCTGCATAAATGTGAGTACTGTGTTTTTGTTTTTTATTGTTTTCTAGTTTTTTTGACAGACTTTAGCGAAAGTACTTTTTCGGTGAAAAGCACTTTCGATAAAGTATGTTCAGCCAATGTGGTTTCAGTTGTTTGAGTTTTCGCTCAATAGTATGATATATATATATATATATATATATATATATATATATATATATATATATAGGTATATATATATATATATATATATATATATGTATATATATATATATATATATATATATATATATAAAACACACATGGATTTAATATCCCACTCATTGCAGTGCCGTTTTTTTTTGCAGAGAGATGAAGCACCACATGAAAGTGGAAAATATAAGAAGAAGAATATATACTGACTGTATGAAAAGGAACAACACAGATTTCATAGTTCCATTGGAAACACAAGTATAAGGAATATGCAACCTAAGTTAAGCAGATTAATTAAATGAGTTTGGCAAAATATCACCTGTAGTCACAGACAAGCAGAATATAACAGAAAATGGGGCAGAGTAAGTAAATTCAGATTTTGTACATTATTCCTAATTATTTATACTGAGCAAGAATGCCTTTAATTCCTATTTTTAGCTACAGGGGCATGTTAGCAAGGTATTTGTGTGCGTGTGTGTGTGTGTGTGTGTGTGTGTGTGTGTGTGTGTGTGTGTGTGTGTGTGTGTGTGTGTGTATACACATTTGTAGGAGAGGCTCTTTACTGACATGATGTTCTGATGGTACAACAGAAGTGTACATAGAACAAGTAAAAAAGGGCACGTATCGAGTATGACAGATAGAATGCCTGAAGGCAAAGGAAATGCAAACGCTTATTAGAAGAAAAATGGAATAAAATTAGGTATAACAACGTATTACTGTAATAAAGGAAATGTACAGAAGATATAAGCAAAGGCAGTGAATGAATAAAACAATGTTTTAAAGGAAGACTGAAAGAAAATACCAGAAATATCATAGCAGACTATAGACAATACAATGCAGGATTAATTCTACAAGTCCACAGGCAATTAAAATTAAAACTGTCTCCACTAGTCTCAGTTACAAATAACCTTGCTTTGTTTTGTAATCATTTTACAGGGTTTAAATGTGATTTAAACTGGGCAGGATTTCATGGCTCTCTGTCTTATCCCACTCCGTACTTTGCATGATAAGGATTACTATTACTGACACACTGAATGATGACAGTAAGTTACTCAGGCATCACTAAAACATTCTGAACTCTGTTTGCAGACATGTACATGGAGCATTTAAAGATTAAATGGAGGTTTGCATGACATCTCTGTTGAAGTGACTAGCTATAACAATCAGCTTATTTAGAAAATTAATAGATTTTAGATAGGACTGTAAAGGGAGCTGAAGGCATGATTGTTCAGCAGTCTTATTACTCCTGTATCTGCCCTCTAAACCATACACCACTTCCCTTCCATTCAAAGTTTCTCATTTTTTTTCTAAAACAAAGGATATAACTTTGCATGATACCCATCAGCTTGGGAGAGAAAATCTACTTACTCCATGCAACACAAAAATGCAGAGGAAAATGACAAATGGACACTCACACACTCAGAAAAAGCAATACAAAGCTATCTTGGTCCAGGCAAGCTCTAAAAAGTGTGTCTCACAATTCTGACTGAAGTTGGTTGGAAAACCAGAGCTATGATACTAAACATTGAGCAGAAATTGACAATAGTGGACAATACACAAGGACTAAGCTAACAAATGAGTCAGAAATGACTGAAAAAAAGTTGAAAATATAATGTTTGCTATCACACAAGTAATGACACTTTGGGTGAAGCAAACATTTTAAGCAGTTACACTGTTGTCCTCTATATCATCAGAACTTGTGGTTTATATGTATGTTTTACAATTTTTGTAAAGAACTACCTGGCAGTTAAAGCAGATAACTAAGGCTGCAAGCTGTTAACAGGTTGCTTTCTGTGGTACAGGATAAGAACCCCTCAGCCTACAGTTGCCTCACTGTGACCCTAACAAAATCGCTTGGGCCAGGTTCTTCACTCGTCTCCCAGAATGCAAACTGTGAACTGTCATGGATGCTTCCAGAGAAAACATGAGCTTTAGAATAAAAAGAACCACAAATGAATGTGTCAAATCCACAACTTTTTAGAAGTTTGTGTATGTGTTTGTCTCAGAGGGCACACTAGATCAGGTAAAATCTCTGATTTCAGTCACATGGTGATTTCAGTCACATGACTCTCCCAATTAAGTTATGAAGTTGCTATAGGTGGAACTGATAAACAGTCATGTAAATAGAACTACTTCTCTCAGTTGCATTTTGTTTCTGAACCATGCTACACATTTGTAGTCTGTGTGTGACATATGTTTGTGTTTGTGTGTGTACGTATGTGTATGATTCAGAAAGGCTTTTAACTGTCAAAACATTGCACTTTCACCGTTGCTAAGTGCAAACTGACTGGTAATTTGAGTGAAGGTGCCATACATTAAGTCATATTGCTACTTATTTGTCAGTATATACAAAAATAAAAAAGTTCTGTAATCTTTTAGATGGTTCCATGATGTTACTTGGAAACTTTTCTGTGCATCCTTCTTTCTGGCACATTGTCCTTTTAATAATGCCTGCCTCTAGCTGAGTGCACTTCATGTACTGTACTGAGGTGTGACTTTTAGATACTGCACAGTACATGCTGTACCAGTAATTAATACATCAGGACAGATAAAGAAGCTGTAAGCTCATGAGGGAGCATGATTCAAGTAGAATACAGACAAGTTAGGACAAAGTGCACTTATTCAAATCCCAAGCCAGGATTAATGAGGCACTGCTTTTAGGTGTTGTGCAGCCTACATTATGAGGCCCATCTCCACCAAGTAGTGTCTAGCATAGAGGTCTGTAAATAAATATTTCCTGTGGTAGTACTCAGTACACTATAAAGTCTCCCTGGGAGAAGAAAATAGGCTAGTTCTGAATCAGTTACACAAGCAGTATTCAACTGCCCCCATCATATCTTCTGCAGAACTGTAAATTAAAAAAGCCTTCCATTCTTGTCATGTCCAGTCTGCAGTCTGCAGTTAACCCACCTTCTGTCTTTTCCTTTTGTCATGTCCTCTCATAGCAGCATATTTTAAAGGAACCTTATCTGACCTCCCCTTTGCTGGATGCTTCCCAGATGGTTGGCACTGGAATTTCAGCATTATGCTGAGCCATTTATTTATACCAGGGGTGTCCAATGAGTGACCCTAGGGCCATAATCCACCCACCAACGCATTTTATCTGGCCCTTGGTATGTCCTACAACAAATTATTTTGAATGGACAGATACATGTTGGATATGATAATGTGACACCCCCAAACCTTGCCAAGTATAGTAAATGACCCCAGAGCCAAATATTTGAGCACCCCTGATTTATATTATACATAATAGAAGTATAAGTAATACAGGAAATTCCAACTCTTTGTTGCCTAATTTACATTCTACAAGGTCAAAATCAGATGCATGTAACATATACATGCAGCACATGTTTTTAGGCCTAGTAGACAACGTAATTGTCAAACTCCTAGACAAAATGTGAGGTAAAGGAGTCCATATAGCAGAAGTGCCTAGAGGTAAGTGCATCAGCTTCTCCTCCAGCTTACTATATATGAAGTATAACAATATCAGGCATAATGGCTTTTCTAGACTACAGGAATGAGTAGTTACTGGGGCCATAGCTGTGTCCTATACACCATAATATTGTGGTGTGGTGTTGACTCCAGTGAAATCTAGATATGAATTAATGAATTGGCTGTAGTGTGTATATTGATCACTGGAAGTTTAAGGCTACTGAGACTTCTGACTATTACAGCTTAACAGTTCCCTCCTCTGTAAAGGAATGCAAGGCAAGCTAAACCCACAGAAGATTTATAAATACTCATCCAATTATCCAGGTCCAGTTTTAAGGAAGTTAATGTATCATACTGCTTTATCTGCATGGGGATTTTATTTCAAATGTGAGGGAGACTCTAAGTAATTAATCTTTCTCCACCTTGATTTACTGATCCCCTGAAGCAGGTTGAGATCTTTTGTTCTTGCATTTATGCAACTGTTTAATCTGAGAAAATAGGAGAGACCTGGACTACTGAGCACTTGACTGCTGAGACGGCAAGGCATAGTCTCCTCTGAGGAGTCTGTAAGGCACAGAAAACAGGGTCAGTACTTAGAGTCTTTTCTAGTAGCTTAGGTATTGTAAGCCTGCAATCCTTTGTTAGGAAGCTCTCTGGTCTTTCCATCTATTTAATACATCTTGTGAGGTACATCTCAAAGAGGGAATTGCAGTCTGCAATTGGTCTGATCAGTGCAAATATAAGGGGACGATAACATTTTTAAATTTGTATGATATTCCTTTCATGATCATCTGCTCCAAGTCAAAGGATTTCCTGATAACCATTGCTATATGGTGATTAAAGAAGGAGGGACTCATCAACCCAGATCTCTAACTACATTTCCATTTTTTAACAGGGGGTTATTGTCAATGCTATATGCTGGGGGGGGGGGGTAAGGTCTGTCTATGAAATAGGTTCATAAATTAGTACTAGGCTAACTGCCTTTATGGGGCATGTTGAGCCTAGCCAATTACCTCATGTGAGAATCAAACCCTGCACCTTGGGTCTGTATGCCAAACTCTCCTCCTTGTTTTTTTTTTGTAGTATCTTAGGTGTTTTAAGCCCCACCAATGCCCCTGGAACTATAATACCTGTGATGATAGGAGGTACTGCCAGCCATGCCAGGGAGAAGTAGGGCAGTGGATGTATGATGTGTCAGTACATCTAGCTGGAATTTTATAAATAATTATATGTATTCTGTATTTCAAGCTGATTTGTACAGATGCTTGTGCTGAAAATGTATTTGTAAGCTTTGCCTGTGTTAATTGTGTTAAAATGTATCAACAGTGCACCCTGCTGAAATGAACAGAATGTACATGTATTACGGTATCTGAATTAAATGTATGTGTTTTAATAGAGGACACTGGCATAGCGATAGTTAACTAGCTGACTTATTTTAAAAAAACTAAGGGAAATGTAAATGGGTTGTTAAATCATTGAATGGCACACCACAGTCCTGAGTAGGCCTGGAGATGGTAGGTCTGGGAGCAGCCATTATCTGTTAGCTCAGTGAAAAGAGGGGAGGCCTCCAGGCACCACCATAAACATTTGGATGTGTATTGCAACCATCTATGTTCCATACCTGTCTCAGCTTCAAAGGGGAATAATGTGAGAACCTAGAGTCAAGTGACCAGATGAGGTCATTCTGCCAGCCTTCTTGGAAATTATATTTTAGGTCTTACAAAGAGAAATTTCAGAGGACAGAGTATTCTGTTTGGGGCTTGACTAGAAAGACTGCTCACATATTTCATCTTGCCTTGCCCAAGTAAGTTATTAGGGAACCGTGAAATTATTTTAGATTCAGTCAGGAAGATAGTGAAGCTCAGTTTAGAGATTTTTTCTTTATTTTTATGAGTCTGTCCATCAATGTTGTTTTCCAATATTTTCTGTGATTTGAACTCTGTGGTTTACTGAGGACATATATTTAGTATTTCCCTTGTTCTTTTATTATTTATTATTATTAAATATATTTAAATCTTGTATTGTGGCTGGTCCTTTTTAGAAAGGATTAACCTTTGAGAGTACTTATATTTATTTGGTGACACTGTGTGGGCCACTCCATAAGGCCTAGCCATCTTGGTGAACTACTACCATATGTATTAGTATTACTATTGCACAGTATAATTGGGCACTCTTTGTTAAGGGTCTGAGAGTAGCTGATTGTGAAGTGTCTGGTGGCAGTGGTAACTACCTTATAGTCTGGACAAAGCTGATAAAGTGGGTAATCTGTGCCAGCCTTTCCCAGGTGTGTGAAAATTAAATCTCTCAGTGTGTGCATGTTAGCTACCTGGGGCAGGGACATGAAGCACTGGGTTTACAGACAGGGTGCTGGAGGACTTGGCTTGGACACTTGGCTGAGGGCCTAACTCCACCCTACCATACCAGTGGGGAGTCTTATTGGAGATCTGGAGGGAGACAGATATAGAGACATCCAGACTCCGGGCTGAGTGTGTTCCCTGTGTGCTTGTAAGGAAAATTGTACTCGATGCAGAGAGGTCTACATCTGGAAATACTGAGTGCATCTATTTGTATTCCAAGTGCACATCCCTCTCCAGTGTCAGTGGTGAGGATTCAAGCTCCTTGATTACTGGCCCAGCGTAGGGATGACACATATTGGTGCCCATCACATATCGGTAGCAGTGGTGGGCATCACATTACCATCAGCCTGACAAGTCTCACTTGATTAATATGCACTTTTTAGCATTTAATGTAAGTTACTTTACAATACACCAGTCATTTATAAGTGCAAGTTCCTGCTGTGGAGTTTCTATGTCAGAGGGGGATTTGACAAGGGCTCCCAATTTGCAGTAATTTGCAGACATGATTAGCCATAGGTCCTGATTTTTAGTCTGTAAGTAAGAGAAGTAAATGCTGAACAAAAACACACCACTGGTCCTCTTCATGTTGTCTGATACTGCCCCTGCCACCCATACCATGTGGGCTCTGTCTTTTAGCCAAATAATATAAATCTTATCACATATATTTGAATGCTTTTACTTTGTTAATTATGCTAGCATGGCGGATAATGTCAAATGCATTGGCCAAATAAAGGTAGGCTCTCTGAACAAGTGACTACTGTCAAAAGATTGTGCCATCATTGCAAACAAGTTTACCAGATTCATAGATTGTGCCATTATTTCAAACAAGTTTATAAGATTCATTAGACAAGATCTACTTTATACAAAACCACATTTCTGTGGATCTAGACTGATGAAATGTTTAATGTCTAAATTAATCAAATGAGGCTTGTCAGGCTGATGGTATTATAGTTCCAGGGCCATTAGTAGGGCCACAATTATGGAGTGGCATTGCCAGTACCGTACTCCATACTACCAGGACTGAAGTTCTGCCGAGGCATGTTTTGTAATATTTACCAAACACCCCAGTGTGTTATTTTGGCCCTTAGGTGGAGTATTCATACTCTTAGATATCACTTTCAGTGTATGTTTTTATTTCAGTCATGATTGGGGAATTGAGACATATGGGTATCGCAGAGCTTTAAATACTCATCTCAGGAGTGAAATTTGCACTAAATTTATTTGCTAGTATATTGGCAATGCCCATCAGAGTCTGAGTAAGTTTGCCATTTAGTATGAGTTTTGTACATTCTCAAATTTTGTTCCCTAGTTTTCAAAAATAAGTAAACAAGGATTTGTAATTTTCCTTGGCTTCAGATGCCAACCTGAGTTCATGGGCTGCATTAGTAGATCTAATAGTCTTTTTTTAATGGATCCCTAATATTTTTTATGAATTGGAGGTCCTTACTTCTGTTGTAAACTCTATTGATTATTTTTCTTTTATTGTAGATTTGTGGATCTTATTTATGTTGGTGACCACCTGGGTTGCTTTCTTTTTACATTTTCCATTGCATAGATGGAACTAACAATTCTATACATTAATTTATTGGATATAAAACTCCTTTGTGAATCTGTTTGCTGAAGCAATGTCTGGGGTAATTTGTTATAAAGTAATTTCAAAGCTTCATCATAGATTTTGAGATCTGTACACTTGAAGTCTTTTAATTCTGCTATATTTGTTTCAGGAGGGGTTAGATAGCTTGAGGGAAAAGGTTACTAGTTAATGGTCTGACTTAATTGAAGAGGGAGTCACTAGTGGGGTTGGGCATCATGACACCACCATGTCAAGAATATTTTGCCCTGTACTTGGACTAGTAACAATCTGGTCCTTTGAGTTCTCTTTTATTAGATCTAACAACTTCTGTGCCTATCCTATTTTGGAGATGTAGCTACTCCAGTCAATCAATGGATAATTATAGTTTCCCAGAATGATGGAGTTCTAATTTATTGGGAGTTCATCCATGACATTTACTAACCTGACATGAACTTCTGGGACATGAAAAGCAGTCCTGTAAGTAGCAATAAACTGATTGTTGCATTTGTTTAGTGTGATTTGGAGTTTAATAAGTCCCATTTTTGAATCTCAGGGAATCTGTCTAAGCGATGATACAGTGTCTGGCAAAAATGGACAGGCATGGTAGGCATTAAACCCAGGTATGGAAGAAATCTCGTCTGGGCATTTAAACCATGTTTCATTGACTACACCTATATGGATGCCTTCCAAATGCAGACATGCCTCAAGGTCAAGCATTTTGTTATTTAGACTTTTGGCACTGAACAAAGCCATCTTAGTTTGATCCCATCCTGATATCAATATATTTGTTATGTTGAAATGTTTATGAATGTAACTTTGTCCAAAAAAAGTAACTACAGGGGCATTGGGGGCTTTATTTAGTATGCAGAGGCCTTTGAATGAGAGGTATAGACCAACCCTTGTAAAGCAAGCAGGACTCTCAGGTATCTCATTCCATGCTGAAACATACTGGACCCCCCCCAGAATGACACCATATGTTTAGCCAATTGCTGAATCCAGTTAGCTTTTCTTTACACCTAGTTGTCATTTGCAGAGAATGTAGGCTTCTGCTCACTATTAGGGTCTTGCCTGCATTTATGTCATGCATAGATGGCTCAGACATGTTGAGTTTCATCTACCTCTGCGTGTTTCACCCCAAGTCATTTACCTCTGCATGCATACCTACCATATCATACTTATATTTATCTGGTATAAGATGTCAGAGATCCTGGCACAGGAAAGACAACTCACTGTCACATTGCCTTTGTCTGGTCTAGTGAGTGGGGAATCTGTCTCATTATGGCATACAGGAATGCAACTATCATTAACTATGCTTTACCTTCTAAGAAGGCACAACAAGCATGCATGTAATTTTCCTTCTCACTATATGCCACATTACTTTTATATAAGTACTTGAGATACTAAAAAATGTAGGTAGTAATTTTGCTCCATTATGGTTTGTGCAGGCTCCTTCAAGGGCTAAAATGTTCATAAATCCCAAGGATAGATGACCAGTCTAGATTCATCAGAAACTACTGCATTCTATATACAGTGGTTTTCAAAGTGATGAAGATTTCTTTTCTGTAATGCACCAGTCTGGGAGGGCAAGATGGAGGAACTGAAAGGGGGGCATATGAGATAATATTAGGAGCACTGAGGGTAGATGAGATGTGGTGCATTATTGGATCCCACCCATGAATTCTAAAGACTTCTGGGACAGGGAATGAACCTCTGATGAAGTTAATTTAATTATCCCTTAGTGAATGAGTGTTCCAGCATATTTATAATAGACAAAGGTTATGCACATCTATAAAGAAAGAGCAAGGAGATGACCTGGCAGCTGCAGGCCAGTGAAGCTCTCCTCTCTGGAGGACAGAATGATATACGCAGTTCTGCAAACATGGTTCATAAGAACCCCAGAGAAACTTTGCTGCTTAACCATTTCCTTCCTAGATAAAAAGTAGAAAGATCCTGTCAGGCTATTCTGTTCCTGTTCCATGGCTGTGTTGTAAGAGATATGGACAGTGGCAGCCATATGAATGTAGTCAATCTGGATTTCATCAAATTCTTTCAGTGAGTCCCATACCACTATGTTTTTCAAACCTGTAGAAAACATGAGGAGTTTGTAGTAAAATGAGAAGAGGAACTTAGAGTGGTAGTGTTGGTGGGGAGGTGGCAGGTAGTGTCCTTCTTATCATACTTTAGCTTACCTAATTAAAGCTTTCATCTCTGATCTCTCCTGGGGCACAGAAAACTGGATCAGTCACACTGCAGACTAAATATCACCAAGAACTGACCTGATATGTTGAGCGTGTAAGCCTGGTTGTGAGAACTGTAAAGGCTGGAGGCATTGTCTGAGGCAGTGGCATGTCTACTTCCATCTTTCTAGTACAACTTGGTAGCAGCAAGGGTAAATCAAATATTAGGATATATATCCAAAGATGTAACAATCAAAAATAATGTGTTGTTGGTGCATTCCAGCCAAAATCTTTTACAACCACAGCCAGAATGCATTGTACATTTCTAGAGGTCTAGAGAGGGTTCAGAGAAAAGTAGCCCGATATGGTGTAGAGTAAAAGGGAAGAGCATAACGAAAGTTTAACTGTACAATTCGAACTACAAAATAGTAACAGTAGTTTATAGACTTACACCAAAATATAAATAAAACAAATGACATCTAGGCGGTTTCAGTAATGTCTGTTGAATACTGTTTTCATTGACAGAGTTTAATGCTGTCTGTATTTATCAAAAACATTCAGTGTCAAGTGCAGTTTTTAAAAGAAGGAATATCAAGTGTTCCTTTTTTGTATGGGATGGATTTTCATTCACGGTAAGTAGGAGAGTGTGTTATTGCCTAAACGTTTGGATACACCAGAAGTTTTGGCATGAGGGGTGTGTGTGTGGTATGTGTGTGAGTGTCGGTGGGTTAGAGTTAGAGTAAAAGCTAGGGATGGGATAGATTTACTGCTGTACAAGTGTGCTAGTGTATATGATTGTGTGAGGGGCTGTTTACTGCTACTATTAGGGAAAGGTTTTTTTACAAGGTAATGTGTAGAGCCTGGGTTTGGGCTGTGGCAGGTTTAGCCCCCTGCACTGTCTTACTCATGCTTGCTAACCCTGACCATAACCGTGACCTTAATTAACCCACTCCTACACAGTACTTTATGAACAACACTCTCACTAACAGTGCCACCATTCGGATAAAGTGTGTCTGAAGGTACTGTTATGTTACAGTGTCTTTTGTGGCATTGATTTTAGTGTCTTTTTTCATTAACCAATCACAAAAACAAAATATTTGTTTTCCTTTTGCATTTGGAGTACTTTTAGACATTTTTATCATTTAAATGTACTCCTGTCATGTAGTAATTGATGCAATCTGCATTGATGTTTCTGCACGTCGATAGTATGTAACTTATTCATCTGTGATATTCCTTAACAGTTACCACAAACCTGGCTTGTCAGCTATACCATAGCTCCCAACACTTGACAAGTATGTGGTGGATGGGTTGCTTCCATTAAATTCTCATAAAATTTGACAACCATGTTAATTTTGCACTTGCCAATCCAACCAAAACTAGGGACAACTGAAGAAGACCAAGAAATTCTTATCAATGCAGGTGTATCTGTCCATTGTTATTAGATATCAATTGATTAATTAGTTAATTCTTGTTTATCAAACAGGTGAGACAGCTGGACCATGGCTCTTTTTCAATTGCATCCATTTAATTATTAAGTGTAATACTCGAGAGTTAAATAAAATTTGACAAACGTTAATTTTGTGCTCGCCAAACCAAACAAAAACAAGGGAATTGAACTATGTATAGAGAGAAAAATGTAGGAACAGTGCTAAAATGTGGGTAAACTCTAACACATGCTGGTTTTGTCAGTCTAAAAATTACATATAATATCAAAGCTATTTTCCTAATGTCAAAGAATATTTTTCATACAGAAATTTTCCTTTTGCAACTCAATTCTGATGAAGATTGTATATAGTATATGTAATAGTGCAAAAGTACAAGCAAGTAATATGAGCTAGTGATATATGTTATACAGGAGGTATAGTCTGTATTATTAAAGGAGTTCCAGTTATAGTTCTCTCTGGGGTACTTTTTGTTTTGCTTTTCCTGAATAAAAGTCAGTTCTTCCTTTTTCTGACTTCTTGCACCACGTTATTCCAGTTTGCTATGGGTAGTTTAGCAAAGTATTTTTCACTTGTTGCTAGAGTGTAATTGGGTCTGGATAGATGAGTTTCCTCTTGGTTGTCTGGAGAGTAGTCCAAAAGGGTACTCAGCTACTCAGACCCC